>NW_022475019.1:791992-916301 GCF_009193445.1 Aspergillus pseudotamarii
TCACAGTGGATATTATGAAAATGCCTTGCTGACTGCTTCCTCTATTGGATATAGCCATATTGTGCAGATACTGCTAGATAATGGAGCAGATATCAATGCTCAGGATGGAATATCTGGGAGTGCCTTGCAGGCTGCTTCGGAAAAAGGCCACTGCCACATTGTGCAGATACTGCTAGATAACGGAGCAGATGTCAACACTCGGGGTGGACATTATGGAAATGCCTTACAGGCTGCTTCTAGTGAAGGTCATAGCCAGACTGTGCAGATACTGTTGGATAACGGAGCAGATGTCAATGCTCAGGGTGGTATATATGAAAATGCCCTGCAGGCTGCTTCTTTTCGAGGTCATAGCCAGATTGTGCAGATACTGTTAAACCACGGAGCAGATATCAATGCTCAAAGAAGACTCCATCGAAACGCCCTGCATGCTGCTTCTACTAAACACCATAGGTAGATTATGCAGGTACTGTTGGATAACGAAGGAGACATCATCGCTCAGAGAAGACTCTATCGAAAAGCCCTGCATGCTGCTTCTACTGAAGGTCATAGGCAGATTGTGCAGGTACCGTTGGATAACAGAGCAGATATTCATGCTAAGGGTAGAGAGTATGGAACGCCCTGGACTCAGCTTATTCTAGAGGCTGTGACCAGATTGTGCAGATACTTTTGAGCCATCAATTACAAATTGATGAACCGCCTTTGCAGGGACTCAAAGTCTCCTTACACACTTAACGCAGATATTCTTTGCAATGGCCTCAACATCTGCTTGCTACTTCTCAGTGTTCAGAACTCGGCTACATTTCATTTGTTTTCATGGTATTTCACCGTTACCTGTGAATGGCTCTATTGCGCTCTACAAAGGACTTTAGGCATTCCTGAGCCCAGCTAAAAGATTAATATGTATTAGTTCTGGGGGCGCCTGAACCCACCGACTCCGCCTGATTGAAACCAGATACAAGAGTGTAGGGGCCAGCCAGGTTTGCCAAGATCTGTACTTTGTACCAGTAATTTTGGCTTCTCAGGAATCGGGTATATCTACATAGTAAAGTATTTAATACTTTATTATTTAAAATATTGTCTATGATTAAATCCCATAGTTTCCAGTTCTATTATTTCTATATTAGTAAGTTGTGTTGTAGGTTGCTAGTTCTGTCTGTGGTTAGGGAGAATATCGCCGCACTAAGAGCATGGCGGAGGGACTGGTACCATGGTTGCGTCCGGTAGTGGACGGCATCGGCTGGGCTGAATAGGAGGTGCTTGTGGGCTCATTTTTCATCTGTTGATTTCGAGGAGGAAGATGGGGATAGGGGATGTTGGGTCGAACCTGGTTGACATCTGTATCTTGGTCTTGTTTATAAGAGTGGGATGTTCTGGGTCAGACCCACTTACGCGGTTCTAACTGCCAGGGTAACAGTTAAATGAGACAGGCTTTAGCTCAGTTGTGACTATATTGCCTGTCGTGTCGCAATCTACATATCCTTATCTTCCCAGGCCGTAGTCTAGCTGCTGGAGCGCGTACGTTAATCTGACTATCCAGCACTTGCTTTTGATAGGGTAGCAAAGGAATGAAATAGAGGCTTTGAATCAAGGAGGTAAGCCTATATCATTGAAACGCAAGGAACATCATTTACTTGCTTTCGTCCTGTCTATGATCTGTTGCTTAGAGACTAGCCTCCCAAGCGCAGTGATATAAGTGTCTTCTCCGACATATGCACTCAATGGTATAAATAACTGTACTCATCCACACCTCCACCTATACATAATATACATAACCCACTTCTATACCACGCTATCTAAATCTCAATAACAGGCCCCTCATAAACCCCCCTCGCCCGCACCAAATAATACCCCAAACTAAGCAGTACCGTCCCCCCCGTCCCAACCACACTATAATTCATCGACTCGGAATTAACATCATTAATCGGGGGCCAAAAGCTAAAGAACGTAGCAATGCACATATAGACTAACGAAAAGATATTAATTCCAATACCCCATACACCGGGAAGATGAAATGGTCCCCAGATGAGCTTGGCGCCTGCGGTATTTACCATCGTTTGTTCGGAGTTTCTCTTAGCTTGGCTGATTTCCCCTGTGCAGCGACGGTAGAGGAGAAGGCCTGCAGCGATCATGTAGGAGAGATAGAGACCTGAGGTGGACATTGAGACGAGGCTGTTGAAGGCAACGTCGGAGCCGATGTTGATGAGGTTCAGGAGGCAGCCGATTGTGCTTGTTAGGAGGACGGTGTAGGTTGGGATTGCGGTACGGGGGGTTACCTGTTCTTCTGTTTAGTAGACCGACGGAGTGAGAATTGGGGTATGGGTAGGGCGGGGCTTACTTTGCTCCATACACGCCAGCCGGGTATGCCTCTGTCTCGTGAGAAAGACCAGAATTGGCGCGAGGCCGAAGCCAGCATGCCCACTGTTGTGCAGCAGCACATGGCTTGGATTACGGATCCGGCTGCTGCGGTGCCGGCGGTTGATTCGGTGGCTTGGTAGAAGATGGAGAGAAATGGGACTCCGGTTGGGGATTTCAGGGATGTTTCGATATCTCCAAGGCAGAAGTAGAGGGCTATTAGCATGCTGAAGCCTAGGGTTCCGTTGATTAAGACTGTAAGCATTAGGGACCAGGGGACAGCGACGGTTGCGTTGGTCATTTCTTCCACCATCTGGTCGTGTTATGTTAATAATCGATCTGTCATGTTTTGTTTCTTTTCCTCTCCTCCTATTTCTCATTTTTGAAGGTCCACTCACATGTACTGCTGCATCGCCGCCTGCAAACGCAAACACAGGACCAATGATGCCGATGAAGAATGAAAGACCTTGAGTCGGCCAATGGCCCTCATTGATAAAGTATGTGAATACCTCCGAAGCAGGTTTATGCTCTGCCATGTATGTCAATGGGATGAGAATGGCGAAGAAACCCAGGATATGAAGGATAAGAATTGTCCCCTCAAACCGAGGCAGCAGCTTGCCTCCAATAATATTGATAGACGCTGCAAAGACTGCCGTGGCCCAGGAATAAAGTGTTTTACGCCAGGGTGCGGGCGTATAGTCGGGGTTGGTGAGAATGACTAGTGCCTCGATGAAGTTGCCATTCAGATACAAACCGGTGGCGTATGTGGCTTGCCAGCCGATGACTGTGAGCCAGCCCATACTGCTCTGTAAGTTCAAGTAGTGGCAGATTCGAAATTTATTCACATACCTGTGATATAGCTGCTGACTTTCATGACAGACTTGGGTGCCATCATTGAACACCAGTGGTATTGACCGCCTGATGTCGGTGCCCTATAGAGCTGTTGTCAGGATTATCGTGTTAGAGTGTATGATAGGGAGTAGCATACATTGATACCAGCTCAGATACTACGACAAAGGTTGCTGTAACACCGACCCAGACAAAGATGTAACCATATATTGAACCAGCCGGACCCCCACTACAACGGAATTAGCAAAAGCTTGCAGTTTGTACTGGGGAGACTTGACATACTTCTGGAATGACTGAAGAAACAAACTGTAGAACTGTCATTAGCTGGAGATATTTATCGTAAAGACAACGGTAAGTGCATGACCTACGTAGTTACGGCTTCCCAAGTGATAAGAATCGTGCAGCTGAAACCAACCATGGACATCAAACCGAAGTTTCTCTTTACAATATTAGTGACCACTCCCACTTTGAAACACAACGGAATACATACTTGCAAGACAGGACGCTTCCCCATACGGGCCAGATAGACATCATCCTTGTTCTGATGGGACGGTTGCCCCTCAATCTCCTGCAAAATTGAAGCCCCCATTTGCTTCAGCTCATGTTGAGCCATAGTGTAGGTGTAGGAGTTGATTGATCACAAATATGAATTTTTCGGCGATCGTATGATGACGATTAAATCTAAACGGCATAGAAACAAAGAAACAGAAACCGATAAAAATGAAACAGATTTTAGAAAAGAAGCTTTGCATGTAGAAATTTCTCGAGACCCTGCAGGAGACAAACATAGAACAAGGATTAAATCCTGTTCGCTGCGTTCTCCTTCCTATCTTCCGACAGATGCATGTTTATGGAGTGTCTTCCCCCGTTATGTAAAAGCATTGGCAGCATCTGCGCTTCGCATGTTAGGCATGGGATCCTTGAACGCCGAGGGTTGCGGAAGTGCAACCTTGCAGGGATATGATGTAGCTAGAGGTTCTAGTTGCTTGTCCGCCGTTGCCGCACGCTAATCCAAGGTTGAACCACCACGTAGTAGGTGGAGCCTGTCAAATTATGGAGGTAGGTATTCAAGTGGATCCTCGGTGGAGATCCAAATCTGGAACGTTTCGGAGAGGTTAGTGGAGCGTTGGGGTTGCAACGACACATCCTTAGCGCTCCAACCAGACAGGGATAAGACTGATAGTCTATTCTCTTACCCACAAGGGAGGGTCCAACAAAAGTACGAACACGTTAAGAATTTGAGATGTTACAGAGATTATAGAATGAATGAGTTTTCTATTTGGTTGTAAAGCCCCATTCGAACACCAACAATAATACAATGACAATGTAACCTTCCCGTGCCCTAATACGCACATTCCCTTAATGAGTTCCGCGGCGACGCAGTCACGGCCCATGTGTGAACCTCACGGATTATGTGAGCCTCGCTTGAATCACTGTCTCCATCCGAGTCCCGTTTCGCTGTGATTATCGTTGTGGTATGGCGATAGCTTTTGTTGCGACCAATCGAAGTCATCTCATGAACCTCCGCCGAAGGGTGATCTTGACTTTGTAGCTGTGACCTGATCCCCGCAGAAGAGTGGTTGTATCCAACGCGGGAGGTATCGTGGCGCGTCATTCCGTCAACTCGTAGGCCCGTCGAACGCAGGCTATCCAGGAAAGGTTTGAATTGAGGGGAGCAGGCGGTAACCACACTCAAGCATTGGGTAAGCTGCGTGCAGATCGTCAGAGACCAGGTACCAGAGATCGGATCGGTCGAATCAATAGTTTTATTGGCGTATGCGAGTTGGCCTATTATTGCGATAATCACACTTCTCTCTTATCAGAAATGTAGTGAGGCAAAGCACTGTACATAGATAGATATACTCACAAAATTCGAAGCCCAAACACAGTGGATAAAGTGAGCTTCTTTTTCCACCGCGCCTGGATGCGAGTAACAATCAGGATTGCATACGCTATAATGGCAGCATCGGTGAGAATGTTCGTCACTCCGATGTAATCCCACCACGCCCCAATGTTGAAACACTGCCCGGATAGGTAGTTCCATGTCTGAGGTGGTTTGCACCGAAATGCAGAGCTAATGGCACCGGTGATTGCCCACAGTGTAATCAGAGCTTCTAGCCCTGAGGCAATGCGGCGGTCTGAGGCAGCTGGTGTTACGCTGCGGATAAAGTGGACGAGGGCCAACTTCGAGAAGCACATGGTCAGGATGAAGAGGATGGTGGCGGCATATTGTGACTAGATGATTATCAGAGGGTACTCAACGATGGCAAACGAGTACTACCTTCATTATATTTTCAATGCTTGTCTGGGATAGTGTATCATAGTGGTCGCCGTATCCATTGGCAGTGGCCAGTGACACAGCCAGGGATTGTGCGGCACAGATCACCTAGAGGCAGATCAATAACCGTCGTTTTCGTCAAACTCACTCGCTTAGGACACTCGGCGCTCTCACCATTGAGACAATACTAAGATAATCATCAGCAGTCCACCGCCGAAAAATCCAGTATTTGGTCCCCAGTCTAGCAAGGACGCCAAGGATGGCAGTCACCATCAGAAACCAGGTCAAGACATTGACCGCAGGCTTCCAGGTATCCGTGAACCTCCCCATGGTTGTGTGAAGTTTGGGACAACACACGTCGTCAATTTCAGCAGTTGACGAGAGTTATTCGAGTACCTGAAAAATACCAGCATGCCCCTGTCTACTACGTCTGCTAATTAACCCAACAGCCAACATACCGGGGACAGCATGCCCTGTCACGAACACATGGCGGCAGGGGTATAGTCTGGGCAAACCAAGACCTACAAAGAAAGGATCCTTCTCGTGTTGTAGCAGCAACTGGGGCAACTGGATTGTATACTCTTATCTAATTCCATGAAGCATGGATATGATTCCTTTACTTGATGCTTTCCTTTCACGGATAGATGATAAATGACAAATTTCTAGACCTGGCCCCTGAGCAGGGATGTTGACAGAATAGAATTATGAACCCTGCACTGGAGGTGGAGATATGTTACATTGACTTCTCGGGCCGCAAGACTGTCAAGGTCCGTGATACCGTCTTACCCGCGGAGTGGCAGGCGTCACAGAAAGAAATACAGACTTAGAGATTAGGTCATGTACACAGTGGGAAGGCCTATTAGGCATCGTCGCTGTAGGGTCCCTCTTGACTTGACACGCTTGGTCTGATGCTCTGGCTAGAAACCGATTTGGGGCTTGGCACAGACACGATGCATATAAGGCTCCGCCGCCAAGCGTGACTAAACCAACCTGTATTGGAGGCCGTCTGAAGAGGAAAAATGTGACTTTTTTTGCAATCGAGAAAACCTGAGATATTGGATTTAGTGAACTGTAGAATATGCACGAGCCCCTGCCGACGAGTGACCGTAGAGGGATAAGGGAGTTGTTGAGATGGAAATTGGGTGTGTGATCCATATTCATTTTACCTCAAGTGGAATTCGGCCCGAGCCAGGGTTACATAGAGCTTAAGACGCAATCCGTTTGCGCCGAAATCCCGTCCAATATTCATATAATTTGGAGCCTGAAAGTGGTCCCTGATGTCCATGGCATCATTCGAGGCTTGCAGGAACGGAGTCAAAGCAGTGGCTCTATTCCGACATTTATAACTGGCGCCTTCCCTTTTTTTCTTTCTTTTTTTCTTTTGTTTTTTGGTGCTTTGTGTAGCATAGGCGTGCTACGATGGGAGAAGGATAAAAGGCAGGCGTGATTTCTTTTTTTCTGCAGATCACAAGTTTTGTTCAGCTTGTCTATTCCGCATTTTAACAAACAAACAAAATCTGTTCATGGGATAGTATACTTTCAGAGCAGACTGCACAGATCGGTCTTGAAGACCTTGAATACGGATCTTCTCCTATCCAACTCACAACTGAGTTTCGATCCAGACAACAGCAACCAGGAGGTATCTATCTTAGCTAAAAGACATATTACCGACTTAGGTAGACTGCGCAGAAGTATTAGGAAGAGATAAATCCCGCATGTATTTTTGGGAGAATGACGGTTGGTGTAAGTTAGGTATCAACATGTTAATACCATCCTTGCATAGACATGTACATACATTCCAGTACCATGTCTGCCCTAACTCCTATATCACTGATGAAACTGATGCCTCATCAGCAAGGCCCCAACCCGCACCCCGCTAGGCACACCTTCCCAATCCGGTAACCCAGCGTAACTAATGACTCAACATCGACCGAATACCATCATCGGGGTCCTGATGGTGCAGTGGGAGTTGAGGCTAGCCACTCATTCTCGGGCCTCACGATCGAGCCTAAATTCGACAGTAAAACCCTTTGGGGTTTTCGTAACCTTCTGTAGGCTGGCACAACGGAGCCAGACTCGGGAGGTGAGCTTTTTGTTTTTGTAGGGGAAAATTCCTTGGATCCTATAGTTGTTTTCTCTTTCTCTATTACTCTCGGTTCTATCTGTAATCCTCCGCTTTTCTTGTTTGAAAAGTGCCGGGCTTATTCGCGTTTATTCGTGTAGTAGAGGTGGGTTTCGAATCCAGGGCAAGATTCGGCCTGAGGTTTTCAACGATCATGTGCTTACCGATGATATCAACAATCGATACTTGGAACGTCACCAGTGTCTACCACTGACGAAGACGGAGGAGTGAATGCGGTCTAACAACATGATGACGCATATTCAATGCTGTAGAAAATAAGGTAATTGCTACCAGGATTCGATCAGGCCTTCGAGGTACTGCCGTTAGGTTCGCCCAATCCTTACCCCAGACTACCAAGGATAGCTACGAGAGATGAGGAGAGGAGCTCCGTAGGCGGTTCCCGGTCATAGCGCCGGCAGATAAGATCGAGAATGCCGTAGTGGCCCTCTCCTAAATGAATATTGAATACCAGATATGCGTCAATACTCTCGTTATATTACTCCTGTAGTCCTCCCGGATACGAATATTGGTCCGTGACACGAGGTCCCCACACACGAATCTTAGCAGAAGATTTGACTGGCCATTGGAGGATGGGAGACAGGGAGTGGGTAAGTGGAACGTTCAATTATTGCTTAATGGAATCTCGTCGGGACTGGTTGAGGACTTGGCACTGTGGCTGTGCAAGCGAGTCTGGACTTTTATATCAGGCGGGTCATCCCTTACCTCGACCGGATCTCAGCGAAATTGATTTCATCACACAATGACTCGGTCTCTCGCCTTTTTACCTTGATTTAATACGTATGCTAGACTAATTCCAGATGAACAAACTAATTCGAATTCTCGTTCTACGAGTTCAGATTCAACAAACTGCAAAGATGACCATGTTCATAATTCGTAAATGCTGACAGCGCCAACACCCGCTCTGCGCTATCGCATGGCAGCCCGTTGCATGGTCCGGTCGGCGGCCAGCACGCGGTAAACCCGCATCAAGTCCTCCATCGAGGCCAGCGTATCGGGATGTTCCTTCCCGAGGACCATCTCTCTGCCGCGGACAGTCTGTTCCGCCACTTTCTCCGCGTCATCCCATCTCCCTTGAGACTGGTAGATGGTACCAAGATTCGCCATCGTGGTCAGCGTATGGGGATGCGCGTCACCAAGGGACTTGCGCATCAACTGCAGCACTTGGAACGTCAACCGTTCCGCTTGTGGCGACTTGCCCTGCTGTTGATATGTCAACGCCAAGTTCGCCATCGCTGTCAAGGTCAAGGGATGATCCTCTCCCAGATGTCTCTGCATAGACGCCAGGACGCTGGCCCCCAGGTGCGCCGCCTCTGCAAACCGCTCCTGACAGCGATACGTGGCGGCCAGATTACCCGCCGCCATCAGCGTCTGCGGGTGATCCGCCCCTAGCACAACCCGACTAAGCTCCGTGACTTGCACCTCCAGCGCCTCTGCCTCCTGCCATCGCTGCAGATCCCGATACGAGGTCGCCAGATTCGCCATGGAGGTGAGGGTCAGGGGATGTTCCCTCCCCAAACCGGCCAAGCGGGTGTCCAGCACCGCCGACTCCAGCCGTACCGCCTCCTCCAACTTCCCCTGTTCCCGGCACGTAACCGCCAAATTCGATTTCCACGTCAACGTGGACGCATGCGTCTCCCCTAAGAGCCTCTCGCACCGCTCCACAACCCGTCGCTCTAATCTCTCCGCATCATCGTACCGTCCCAGACTTGTATACGTGGTCGCCAGGTTCCCGAAGGTACTCAAGGTGGAGGGATCGCCCTCCCCCAGTGTCCGTCCCTTCACCTCCAACAACCGTGACTCGATCGCCTCCGCCTCCGCGAAATGACCCTGCTTCGCATACGTCGAGGCCAAATTCGACATCGACGACAAGGTCTGTGGATGTTCGTCGCCCAGGACCCGTCTCCGGATGTCGGTGACCCGTCGGCCCAAGTCCGCGGCTTCCGACCACTGCCCCTGCCCCCAGTAAGCCGCGGCGAGATTACTCATCGCGGTCAGGGTGGCGGGATTCTCCGCGCCGAGCAGGGCGACCCGTGCATCGACGACGAGTTTCCCAATATCCGCGGCAGCATTCCATTGTCCATGTTCGAGGAAGGTCACGACCAGAAGGCCGAGTGTGTGTGCGGTCGCGATGGCGTCATCGTCCGGTGCCTCGCGCAGCTTGGCGAGCGCGGCGGTCAGGCGGGCGGACTCCTTCGTCTGGCCGCGGGATTGATACGTGGTCGCGATGGCAGTCACGGCGGATACAAGGGTGCCATTCGTCGGTGTGGCCATCGATTTCTTTTTTCCGTGACGGGAAGGTATAAGTATTTATTGGAATTTATCGCAGTGTCACAAAATGGAGAAATCTGAAGAATGCCACGGAGGAATTAATCCCGCCAAGAAAAGGCACCGAAACAGCGGGGAAAGATAAGGCAAACACGCAATCACCACTGCAATCAAACTTCAACTATCGCCGACTAAAGCACGTCGGTGGAATTGTCCTCGGGTTGTCGGAATCTAATACGGTCTTGATGGTGGAGGGACCTGACACAATCTCAAATTCGACCACGACGGGGGAATTTTCCTTGCAGCGGTCACCTGCTGTGGAGGAATTTCTTTTTTTATCCCCGGTGTCATCCGCTCCCAACTCTGGGATGGTGAACGGCTCCTCGCGGCTCCATGACTGGAAGATTACCCGTTCCATCTCCACCCCGTCAGCCCTACTAGGCTGGCATCCAGGGTTCTGATTGGTGGAGAAGCATGGAGTGGAGATCGTGGTCAGGCAACCATATTCTGGCCAATGGAGGGAGAGGATGGGGGTTTGTTTGGTTTTGTCTGTTTGCTGTTCGTCCCGCAGAACTGGCATCCTTTTCCATCTTATTCTTCTGTAGTAGATCACACGCACTTTGCAAGATCCACAAGGATATTTATAAACCAGGGGCCCTCCGCAAACTAGGTAAACATCGGTTACAGGATGACTCTATATACTCGATACATATACCTTCTGGCTTATTTCCAGGCTATATATCTCGAAGACTGTCGCTGCAACTGTTGCATTAAGTTACTTGAATATAAAATGGACTTAAGGAGGCCTACACATAAATAGACATCGACTAAAGATTTAGACGAATCCTGTTTCCAGTAGAACCGATCATCTCTTTGGAGAATGAACTGTCTATAAATTCTTAACATATCGACCGTCGCCGTGTGCGTGTTGCCGTTTCCAGCCCCATGAGCTTCTTGATCCCCTGGCATGGATAGGGGATATGTTGACGGACGAAGAAACAGGTTTCAATCCTACAGTTCCGGCATCCTATGAGATATCCATCATGTGCGCCCTTGTCATTACAGTGAAGGCGCGGAAGTACTCCCTGATCTCGAAGATTTGAAGAATAAGGTTATGGAATGAAAGAATTACCGAAAACATAAATTTGGGTCGGCAAATACTGAACAGATTCTAGCAATCAGTATATTTTTGTCAACTAAATTATCTTTGATGTATCCTCGAAGTGATTGTTTCCGAGCAATTCCACGTACTATCTGAGCGATACGGTATGGCTTCAGATGCAGATCTAGAGTTTTCCCAGTTCAACTTGCCATTATAAATGCAAGGAGTTGCGTGGTGGATCATGAGGACATGAAGAGAAGCCCTTCATATATATTTTCCTAACTTCTATTCCATTTACTCTCCAGGTTATGAGAATCTCTTCCCATGAGCACTTCCGGCTAGAGTCGGCATGACTTTAGGGCATGGATGCTGCTCTCATCTGCTTTCTCAGTTTCTGTAGGTGACGAGAGTGCCAGGAACCCTGATCTAACATATGATAAGCGCTCTAAAATGGATTAGCTACGAAAACCAGCTTGGGCTCTCGGGAAGTAAGTCTTAAAAGTTTGACGAGGAATTGGCATGGGATAGCAATTAATCTAAATATTCATGGGATCTAAATCTTAAATCTATATTTAATTTATGGATCGAGACTCTTAACCTAAAACCTACTAAGAAACAGATCGGGTATGGACCTAATCTACCAACTCGCAGGTTTTGGCGAGGTCTATATTACTGAATTCTCTCTGTAAATTAAAACCTACTTGCTGCTCTCTTTAACTCTAAAACTACTAGCTAAACTCAATTACTAATATTTCCTTAGCGAAGTATCGACAGAGTATAAGCTAATATATTATATCTTGAAGATAACTACAATATGCTTGAGAGTGGACCCGATCCTAACTCGGCGATTTCCGGGCGGGCCCTAGATTTGAACCTGACCCGCAGACCACTGCATGATCACGATCATAACAGCGATAATATCAGTACTTGATTTGTATTAATCGGGCACTTGATACATTGTGTCATTTTAAGTCCTAGTTTATGCAAAATTGGTCCAAGGTTTTGTGGGTAGCCCAATGGGTCCTGACGTAGTGAAAATAGCCCTGTTTATTCGGGTCCCCCATGCAGCGCTATCAACCCTAACCTCCTCATCGAGTGTAGCTGAAAGCAGTATCGACCCTACGAGGAGGACCTACAAACATACTTCCAGTACGGGATCAAGTGGTGAGTAACACGAAAAAAGAAAAAGGGAAATATGAATAGAAATAGAAAGAAAAATACTGCAGCTATAGAATTTGCTCTCCTGATTTGACTTCTACTCGTACCATCTCCTTTACGTGGATGAATCCAGACATGATAAGATTGTAAGGCTCAGAATACTATCTGGCCTGGGATGTGGGCCCTAGTAGATAAATCTCCGCGAAAAGTGTGCAGCGCTCGTCTCTTTGTGTGAAAGGAGTAAAGCAAAAGAGTTTAAAGCATCCTGAATAGATCGCCATGTTAACTCAATCTTGGTAAGAACTATAGTCCCAAAGCAACCTATTAAGCGATTCATAGGTTAATACATTTATAACTATTGATGTCGATCAATAAATAAATCTACTTTCTAGATAATAGTCTGCCGACCTCTATTTATTGAGCCATTAAATGTAATTAACTATTAACTAACTATACTTTATTATATAAGCCTCGTATTTTGACTCCAGGTTCACCATATATAAAAGGCAATACCATACCATAATCTCTTATAATAAATATTACTCAAGTCCATTATAATATTCACTACCCAGCATATTTTCACCTCCAAAGAAAAAATGAAGATCCATCTTCTCTTGTCGCTTATAGCTCTTGGTTTTACCCTCGGCGAGCCAATTCCTAAACAGGCTCTCTCGCAAAGTCAGACTGAGACAGTCGACAACAGCTCTAACCAAATAACTTGTGAGATCTGGACGGCGCAGATGAGCAAAGTACAAACGGCAGTAAGTATACAGGAAGGCGATGGTGACCTCACCTTACTAAAATATATATCAGAGAGACCGCGCAAACCAAGAATACCGGCGTACATTAAGCCCAGCAGCAGTGAAGGCTCTATCCTCTGCAAATAAGGACGTTGCCGACCTACTTGCACAAAAGTAAGTTATTATGTGACTCTTATTACTGATATTGTAGCTGATGATTACAGACCTGCGGATTGTTAAACACCAGAATTCGGATTTTTATTCTGCGTTGTCGACAATGGCGCTTACTTGGCTGAACATTCAAAATTAGGCTCTAACCGCCTAGCTTATATTACACAACCTCCATATAGAAAGATATATTCCACACAATATTTCGATAGACAGTGGTCTTTTAGTCCCCTTTTTCATTTTGCTTCGATACCCCTTTTTTCTAGTTAGCAAAGATATTATATCTCCAGTATAGAGAACTAGGATCGATAGATATTAGTAAACTACTCAGAGGCTAAATAAGCTGCCTGTCTGAACGCTAACCCTGTGTATCTAGTTTCGAATTAATACGAATTATTAATATATAGCTATGTCAGTTTAACAACTATATAGTCAATATGAGTAGAATAACTTAACTGCTAATAAACATGTACCATAAAAACAAGAAAGACCCAGCCTATAATTCATCTACTGTATAGATATGTCATTTTATATTTGTTAGAATCTCGGCCCTTGCTACGATGTCTTATATAATAGCGAATGGGCCAGTAAGCATTCACGAAGTCTTCGCCGGCTTACATCTTTCGCAAAACGGACCTTGATAGGAACAATTAGTTTATTCACATTGTAAGACCCTACAGGGGAGGAGTACGGACGAGTGTCACACAATACGAGGCGACCAATGTTGGGACGAAGTAGTGGATATGTCGACTGTCGGAGTGGAAGGAAGGCTTTTCTGAGCTTACACATAAGAATGTGAAGTTTCCGAAATCTGCTTAGATTGAGACGAGGCAGTGAGCCTGACTGCCGTATGAACTCGGTCGATAAGACATCTGTTCTAGGTAAGCCTTGCAAAATGTGGCTGTGGCATGTGGAGAGCGACCGAATATACTATTGCTACAAAGCTGCCCTACATATTTTTATACACGACCCCAGATAGAAAAAAACAATATACATTTATATAGGCACCGTCTATATATAATATTATCAACAACGGCAGCGAAATGGAAGAACTATTAGGTAGCAAACCAATGGCAAGCTGTAACCTAAATAAAGCCACTGTTGTTATACCTTCGGCAATATCAAAACATGCTGAATCACGCCCGAATCCCCAACATCCCCATCGACATCGCAATACGATCCATCCAATCCTCATTCCCACTCGGATGAATCTGATACGAGTCCCGGAGATACTCCGGATCAAACCGAACCTGCCACTCTGGTGCATCCGCATCCAAGGCACTCCACGGATTCGGCGATTGCAAACCAGGTATCTCAGGATCATCCCACAACTCTGTCACATAGTGCTGCTGAAAGAGGTCCGCGCGGAGTAAGACATGCAACTGCCTCAACAGCGAAATACCCAATCGTATACCATACAGTGAAGACTGCGCGAACGGATCGACAAAGTCCCAGGGAATAGGGCCGACGAATCTCTGCCAGTGCAGGATAGACGCCTGGCGTTGATAAACGAGAGCACATTGAAGCTCTGACTGAAGCTCATTCAGTCGGTGCCGGCTGATCTCAATTTCTCGCATTAGACCTGCCCTGGCCTCCGGGTGATCACCTTTTATCAACCTTTGTGTGTCCACTAGCCACCCGGGGCAGGAGGCGATCTCGATAAATGCTCGATCAACAATGAGTCCCAGTTCACTTCGTTTCGGGCTCTGGCTTTCAATATCGGCTAGCTCGCTCAGAAACGCCCTCCACTGGGGCTCGCCGAGGAAGCAGTGTTCCCCACGGATCATAGCGTCGGCGACTAAAAAGGCTCGACAAGATTTTAACAAGGTCAACCCAAACCCAGATCGGTGCACATCTTGTCCACGCATTTGGATCATCGTCGCCAGTCCGCGTGTATGCGTCAGCCACGACGCTCCCGTAATGCCATCTACCATCTCGTACATCGTCAATAGGATCCCAGATGCAAGGGCCTCCTCCGTAGTAGCGAACTTCGGATGCTGAATAACCCCAGCCAGATAGTTCAAAGCCCGGCTATACATATGTCGACTACAAGTAACCTTGTTCATATCATTATACTTCCGACCAATGAAAACCGTTGCCAGTGCGCGGTAGGCCCAGATCAGCGCCTGTGGCGCAGTGAGGAGCGGACGTCTCGCATAATCGATCCAGTTGACCTCCACCCGCTTGCCACAGGAGGCGAACTGGGCGGGGAAACTGGTGAGGAGGAACGTGCAGAAGACCTCCTTCTGTTGCAGGTCTAGGGCCGCGGCCGCTAGGTTCGGCTCCACCCGTTCGTCGATGCTTTGGCGCGCTCGGACCAGGACAGCTTCTCTGTGGGGGGGTTGGAGCTGGCTGCGGCCGTTATGCTGCTGGCCTTTTTGGATGGAGCTTTTGGTTTGGTGCATGAATTTCCAACGTTTTTCGTAGCCGGGACAGTCGAGATTGCGCTTGGTGCATTGTTTGCAGAATGGTTGGGTTAGGTCGCACTGTAGGTTTTGGACTCTATATTAGAGGAGGTGATTGCTTCCTGCATGGACGACACGTAGATCCTGGTGGTTCTATTGCAGGAATCTGGACCCCTACTGCCCATCACGGAGAGTTGACTGGATGAAAGCTGAGACTAACCTTAACCCGTCTGCGCAAGCATGTCCGACATGCATTACTTTTCGGAACTCCGACCATGGTATTTTACTCTATCTGGAACGACGATCGGGGGTTGTGTACGCCGGAGTTGAGGATATGTCTGGTGTCAGCTCGAAGAGGAAACATGCTGAGAATACGACTGCAGATGTGGGCCCCTGTCAGGGTCTTTTCACTGCCGAGACCGACTCTACCTGATCGAGCATGGATTGGCATCGAAATCGCTTTGTCGAGGTGATTTCACTCTCGATAGGGTTAGTGGAGGCTGTTTCTATCATGGGATTGGTCGAGAATACGAGGCCCACTTTCTACCGCGAGTAGACGGCTGCATTGAGGTCTAGTTTACTTTGTAGACTATGGGAATGCAATATAAGGCAATAGAGAAAAGATATTCATTGTGTGGGATGAATGATGTGAAAGGTGGGAGTGAAGAGGTTTGAGGACACTCTCGCCGTTGATTTTAAGTCTGGGGTTGGAAGTGCACGTGTTCAGGAATATATATTTCTGATCCCGCATGCCTCAATAATTATGAACAAAAATGCTATCGTACAATCTCATATGGAAAACTATATAGCACATTAAAAACTAACAAAACATTTCTCAAACTTGCAGTCGAGTCACCAACAATCGTAGCACCCAGTTCGAGCACCCAGTCTTCTGTTCCACTGACCCAATCTCACTCATAATATCCTTCATTAGCTTTGCCAATATCGAGTGGGTATACTCCATGCTTCCAGCCTGTCCCAGCTGTTGAAGAACACATTCTTTGAGTGGCAAACTCATGCCTTGTGTATTTCGCGATTCCCGCAGGATACCACGCAGCTGGAAGTTGTGCGGTTGCGTAGTGAGCGCATGGACTAATGGGAAGGAATATTTGCCCTCGTCGAGGTCTTCGCAGAATCCTTTTTGGGTTGTATACTGTTATACACTTGTCAGTTATAGTCGAAAAAAGTCGATAGTAGGTAAGCTCTCACATCTTCTGTTAGATTCTTGTAATCGTCGCGGATTTGGAAGTATTGCCCTAGTAGGCTGACGAGCGAGTCAAGTGTGGTAGTGCTACGGAGGACGGGGTAGAATCAGATCTATATTATTTAAAAGGCTGGCATGGGACCTACCTGTTGTGTTGTGAAGGTGCCTTTTCCGTCATCAGCCGAGCGAGTAAGCGAAAGAGGCCGCCTGTTTCTAGAAGGAAATAATCATCGGTACGTGATCATAAACGTATAACGCAAAATGACATACTTTGGCTAATCATCTCGAGGTATTCATTCTGTGATGGACACTCGCCCTGCCGAGTCCAATAGAGATCGAAGCTCTGGCCGATGAAAAGGTTCCGCATCTCTTCCACGAAAACATCCATGCAGCGCGGATTCTCGAGCTTTCGTACTTGGTCCATCGCCTGTATTAGTAGGTAGTTGGCTGAATTTATGGTTTCGCCCTGTCCAAATATCATATGGGCTGCTGGTTGCCCCCGGCGGAGTGGCGATGAGTCTTCGATATCGTCTAGCCTATATTGAAAGTATTATCAGTGGCCAGGAGTCTCTTGAAGCCATTGCTGGCATGATGAATATTCTGACTCACAGCAGAGAAGCGTTGTGAAGTGTTTCTGCGATGGATTTCACGCGGCTTACGACATCGTTTGGAAGGATTAGCCAGACATTCATCGCATCAACGAATGCTTCTCGGACACCTTTTGACGGAAGGGAGCGAATGTAGTCAGCCGGACCTAAGAGGTGCTAAGTACCAGATTATGTCAGACCCTTCTTCAAGTACACACTATAATAGATTGCCATGAGCCCTACCTCTGTGCCTAGCTGCTCCTGCTTAGGTAGTTGAATCTCTTCTGCGAATGCATCAATAGATGATGCAGACGACCTTTTCGAGGAATTCTCATCCGCAGTCCACACCGGCGACTTCTCAGATCCGGATGTATTTGACTGTCGCTCATGGTCGCCAGGGCGACTTAATACGTTGGTTGCCTTTTCAGAGGATATTTCATTCTCCAGAAGGCGGCCTGCCTCGTCGCAAAGTTCGGAATGGTACCTTGGACAACGCAAACTCCAGGCTATGTTGCCGGGAATCTGGTACGCCAACGCTTGCAAGTAAGTATGTAGCTTGGTAGCGTTGCGTCCTTGTCCCAGAATGAATTCCTCCACACGCCTTTGGTATTCTTCCTCGTACTGGTTTGTCACCTCCCGCACTAGTCTCTTTGCCGTTGTAATATCGACATTGTTCCACTGCATAAACAGCCATACTGCGCTCGTCATGGCACCTTCGTCACACACTCTCTCCTGGAATTCCTTCCACTCCACGTCGAATGAGAAGTAGTCGTTGGCTAAGCCTAGCGCCGCATAACAAGGTTTAACAATGGGGGCAACGGTCTTGATCTCTTCCTCTGTCAACAGGATGCCCATGCCAAAACGCATCAATGTATCGACGAAGCTTAAGGTTGTCAGAGATGAAACACGCGAGAAACTCGAGGAACGTTTATGCTTACGGCGCCCCGGTGTCAATGATTCGGTAGTCCACATATTCGTCTAGGTTACTGAACGGCCTTGCTTTGTCGTGCTTCGCAGTTGTCGCGATCATCGTTTTCCAGGAGTCAAGAACAACTTCGGCACACACCGGATCAATGGAGAGCAGTTCGAGCATCATCTTGGACTGAATCTGTTTTGTTCCTGACACCGATCGCACGGTGCGGTACTCCGTTTCATCCAGGCCGATATTATCTGCATGTGTGTTCAACTGTGTTTTGGGTTGTTGTTAGGCTCGAGCTTCATTTGGTACTATAATAAATTTCTCCTTGTATACTTACTATTGCTTTGGCAGATGATTCAACGACATTATCGTACAAGAAGGCATCTATAGAAAAACGAAATCCATTGTTAGCGTAAGGCCAGCTACAAGGCTGTAAAGGGAAATGGCCCATACACTCGAAGATGTAACTAATGATTGCAAGTCTGTCTGGCTTGCACAGCGGTAGGACCACAGAGCCGAAATGTCCTTCGTAAGGGTTGCAGCTTCCCCATCTTTCGATCGGACCGATATACTTCACCCAGTGTGCCCGGCATTGGAGGGATCCTAGGTTTGCCCTCTCCTCGTACTTGTGCCGGCGCAGGGCATAGTGATGACAGAAGCCTTCGATATCCGGCGCCGAACGCTCAACACGATACGATGTGTCGCCCTCAAAGTTCGAGGGTGTCTGTTCCATTGTGGCAGTTCAATATTCGTGTGAGACGCATGGCTTCCGAAGCTCGCCTTCATTATGGACCTCTTAAATAGGAACTTACCTAGTAAGTCGCTACACAACTTGCACCTTCATTACATGATGTCGTAGTTGCTCGTCAGCTTGATGAAATTGGCCGGATGGAAGAACCGCCCTATAACCCCATTATTCTGGGTCCGAAATCTAACCCAGGGAAGGGGCTGAAGTATAGTGATTTCAACCTTGTTTTGTACGAACCTAGTTGAGCCAAAAACCTGGTTGAGATTGTCGATCTTCTGCACAGGATCTCGAAATGCTCGTTGTGAGTGGTCTCACTGAGTGGATCTGCACCGGGAACACGAACCACGGCTCTCAATCTGCCAGAGCTTGGCCCACTCAGTCCCACCAGTTCGGTTCATGGTTCAGCAGACAAATGTTGCGGAATAAGACGCCGCTCGATATTGATCATAGTTTGACGTCAAGGTTTTGAGGGTCGGCTCCACTCTTGGCGTGTGTAGTTGACATCCTACCAAGCCTGAACGGTCACAATGCCTCTCCGCCGCCGCATGGAAACAAGGACAATGGTCATTCTTGAACCCAGTCTTCGCAATGGTTGGGGCTGTGAGAGAGGAGGTTCTATCCTGTCTCCACAGCTCTCACTTCCTCCAGGCCTCAACTAACGTCATACATTCCTTATTGAATGCAGACGTGATACAGCTGGACCTTCCATGGCCTGCACTGCGGTGGTCTAGTAATTGCTAATCCCAGTGTCCAAAGCTTTGTGGTTGTACGGTGTTCAGCCCAATTACACGGCGTACTGCTATAATGGAGTTGAACAAGGAAGAGACAGACCGCTTCGTGACTTTCAAGCGTCTATGTACGGCAAATGGGCTGTCGGAAAGACCCAGTGGCCTAGACGTGGAAGACATCCGGGATGGAATCAATGACGAAGTCACGTTACTGTAAGCTTCAACTGAGTGATGTGCCTTACTCACGTTGGTATTAACCAAGGTAGACGATTCTTCAAAGCAGGCCGTGCGAACGTTCATAGAGCTCTCCAGCAGGTTGAGGAAGCAACCAAGTTTCGCGAAGAACAACATGTTCTTTCTCTGTATGTGACCATCCATGTGGATGACTTTGAACATACGCGCAAGTTTGTTAGTCCGGCACCATTCCTATCTTGCTGCAGTGGACTGACGGATTTGATCCATAGTACCCCCATTGGACCGGTCGTCGAGACAAACGTGGATTACCAATTCTGATGGTAGATATGGCTCACTATGACCAGTCCGCAATTGCAGAATGGAGGAAGTTGCGGGATATGTCCTGTTGCACTGACCCAACTGTCACCCCCAAAGATAGGCCGAACATGTCTCAACAGGCATTGGTGTTTCACGATAGTTTGACCCGTTTCGTCCTTCCCCTTTGTTCGGCTATGAGTGACCGACCAAATCCCTCAACGCCCATCGGCAACGCAGTTTATATCGTAGACGCATCTGTGGTATGCGTAAAACAAGCATGGAACCTGAAAGACTTTGCACAGGAAGTCAGTTGGATACTGATGACATGCTACCCAGAAACCATTGAGCGTATCTTTGTGAGTCTATCAAGAGAGATTAAGAAGAGATGTACTGATGGGCTCTGAACTAGGTCTGCAACGTTCCGTCATATTTCTCCATGATATGGAACATCTTTAAGAAATGGGTGGATCCTGTTACAGCAGCCAAGGTGGTGATCTTGAAGCAATCAGAGGTTTATCGGACTCTAGAGAGGTTTATTGACAAAGAGAATATTCCGGCGAAATTCGGAGGCGGTTTTGCGTTCCAGAATGGAATGCTCCCAGACCTTGACCCTGGCATTCGTCAGCGCCTGCAGTGGACTACGCCAAGTCAATGCATACCATCTGGTCCTGTTAAGTGGATGCAGGCTGATGGTGGCAGGAGGATTGCAGTTGCCACTGGGAGTGTGGACGTGAACGTACCAAGAAATGTTGAAATCGCAGCGCTATTATGAGATTGGGAAAGTGTGTGAATCAGATAATTTATCCAATCCTCAACGCATGACCATATTTCCTAGACTGAAATGGTCGAAGTGTTATTCAGGTCACTTCTGTATCAGAGGCAAAAAGGTCTTCGTCGTCCGGGAGGTGGCTCATACCACGGCGCAACCTCTCTCCATCACTCTTGCTGCTCCAAGCCCCAAGGGCGACTTTACCGCAAGCAAAACGAAGTAATGTGATTTCAGAATATAGAGAGTCTATATAACCAAGTATTGTGTGGCTTTGTGATAAGCATGGATTAAATACCTCAAATCACGAACGGCGAGCGGTATCATTTGAGATATGACGCTGACAGGGCGCTGCAGTATGTAATTCAAATACCGTGTATTGAGTCTACCTAGCTTACGGCAATACCGTATATGCGAAAGCAAAAGAGATAAGACCAATGGACTGTATGCTCCCGAAAATTGTAAGAAACTGAAAAGACCGTCCCTCATTAAATCGTGCCAAGTCTGGGCGTCTGAGACTCCATGACTTCCAGAACCATCATAATGAGATCCATAGAGATTTCCTTCCCCTGGTCAATCGCCAAAGCCTTACACAGTCCAAACACATTCTTGATCTGGCGTCCGTTAAGCTCGCGCCGTGCCAGCTGATGGTATTCCTGCTCAGACAAATGAAGACCACCAATATACATTGCAAAGTTCTGCCAGATTTTCCCACGGGCCGCAACACTCAGGTTCGGGTATTTAAGGGTCATGTGGATACGGGAATGGAACGCATCGTCAATGTTCTTGACTCTGTTGGTGGTCAGAATTAGGATGCCCTGGTAGTACTCCAACAGTCGAAGGAAGACTGCAACCAGCGCATTATGTGCAATGTCCTTGGTTGATCGTTCTTCCATGAAGACGTCAGCCTCGTCAAGGAGTAGTACAGCGCGGAAGGCTTTCGCAATGTCAAGGGCGCGGGTTAGGTGCTGTTCCAGGTCTTGGGAGTGAGCACCCAATTCACCAGATGTAACTGTATACAGTGGTCGCTGGCTATACTCGGCAACAGCTATTGTGCGTCAGCCTAGCGCCTTGTAACTGAGTATTAGAAATCACCTTCGGCCGTCATTGTCTTTCCTACGCCAGGAGGGCCATGGAGTAGCATGATAAGGCCTTTTCCCTTGCCTGAAAGGGTTACCTATATTAGCAGTGTCTTCACACCAGTCATAGAAGCTAGGGTACGAACCTTTAGTAAAGTCGTCAAAGTCCACGCCATTGACGTGGCTCTTCACCATAACACGCACCAATTCCTTGGTAGGCCCTGGGAGGACCAGCTGGTGAAAAAGCTGCTGGTTGAACACGATGTCTTCGACGTCATCAATGCTCACAGTGCGACTCCTTTTGTCCTCGAAGGAGAATGCCGGAATTGTATCGGTACACAGCATAAGATGCTCCTCGGTCAGCTGACCATCAATAAGTTCACGCTCAAGATCGTGTACCCTAATTGAGCACGAGCCAAGGCGTTTCATAGCGGCAGTATCTATCATCACCCGGCGGAGTTTGTTCTGCGATGCATCTCTGTGGGCTTTGAAATGTTGGCCTTTTAAAGCCGCAAACCGCCGGCCTCGAGCCACCAAATCACCGACAACTTGGGGGTGGTTTGGGTGATACTTCAATGGGAATACATCCAGGTCAGACAGATAGCGAATGCCTGGGAATTCCCAAATTACGAATTCCACCCTCCTCGTCCCAAAGTCATGACCGTCGCAATCGATATACAGGGCCTCGATATGGACATATTTTTTTCCATAATCATTGGTTCTGTTGTCAGCGCTCAGGACTCGGTATGCTCGTGGTATGTCCGCATGTCCATCGACAATAATGTCCTTGGGAAAGAATGCTTCTCGCAAGATCCTGAACGTAGTGGTTCCTCTGGAAGCCCTCGATTGATATGAGACCAGCAAATATGTTGAAAGGGATCGCTTACTTGGGAAACATGTGCTCAATATCACGAATAGCCGACGCGTATTTCTCCTCGACAAGTTGCAACAGCACATTTGTGTGCTTGACATAGAGCTCTCCCTTCTTTTCAGCAAGACCTCTAATCAAGTTCCTCTAGTAGCAATTTAGCTGACTGCATGATCAACATGTTCACGCGTTCCGTTCTTACCCATCGAAACACCCCGTCGTTCGGCCACGGTAAGGAAGACTCCACATCTAGAGTTGCTCTTTCATCGCTGAGTGCCTTATATAGCACCTGAAACAACAATGGACTCTTTATATCGATGAAACTTTCGCTCGACGAGGGGTTCCACGTGTTAAACACGCGTCTTAGTACCAACACCCACTTGCCATACTCGTCGCTTGACAACCTCCTGTCTTCTTCGACAGCGCCTCTCGTGGGATCATGAGGGAGGAAGACGCGTTTGTGGAGTTTTTTGTCATATACCTAGAGCCAACATGCCTGCTTAGCATTGATACGCTCACGGAGATTGAACACGCGCCATGTACTAAAGGTGGCAGTCTCACATCGTCAATCTTGCATAGCGAAACCTCCATATCCTCCGGTGCCACAATCTGAGGGCCAGTCTCTTTTTGTGGGTCTCCTGCGGTGTTCTCTGCAGTTTGGCTAGGCTCAGGCTCAATAGGTCCAGGCTCTTTAATAAAGCCCGTGTTAGCATGTCGACCAGCCAAGTGACACTTATATAAGGATACCAATGAACTTACTCTCAGAGCCAGTGAAACATGTACACGCATTCACTGTAGCGTCCTTCTGACGAGAACCATCCCGGGCTTGTCGGATCTCTTCGTTAATGATCTCGGAGTACATGCCAGAAATTGACGATAGGACGGAGTTGAGAAGGCCTCTAGTGGACTCCTCTCCACCGAGACAAGTGACAATACTATTATCGATGGTCGACCTGGCTGTGAACGCTAGGTAATTGTCGGAGTTTGCCGCCGAAGTCTCACTGAGAGGGCACTGAAGCTCGACTGCGAACTCCATGGCTCGGTGGTTGTTACCAATTACTGGTGTACTCTGAACATTCTGCGCCACGGATTCTGTAACCGCAATGTCTCCGACAGGTTCAGTTTGAGTATTCTCGTGCACATTGAGAGCATCAATGGTATGCACTACCTGCAACTTCACTTCGTCGCCGCGTGGGGTGTTTTCAATTGCAAGGGTCGCTTCCATTTTTTTTTTCTTTCTTTTTTCTATTATAGAATTGAATCGGATTCAACTAATTCAGGGAGCACACAGAGATAATATAGAATCAAGGATGTCCTGGGAAAACCAAAGATACTGGTCATGAATAACGTTTCAAACAGTCAGGCTCTCATGATATTTATCTCCAATAACTCCGATAAACATCGATAAGATAGTATATCGGTCCCTATTGTAGCTGGCAGGCAGCTCCTAGTGGTGCCTAAGGGTTTATAGTGTGGCCACCAATAAGACGCATTCCTGCATGCCACCTGCCGCAGCTGCATCGTGGACACTGGCCAGGGAGTCAATCAAACCGAACACTCCAAGGGGAGCAACTGCAAGGGAATTTCCAGTCGCATTGTAGCCTTAGAGTCGCTATCACATCGCAATGTGTTTCCTGATCGAGCCTCATCCTATTCCAGGCAGTACTAGAGCAGCCTATCCCTTGGATACCTCACAGAGTGATGTACTTCTGAAGGGATTTAGGCACATTGAACATCATCTGCTGATTAAAGCAACCAGGTATGAGCTCAAGGGTCGCTATGAGGTATCATTACGATGTTTTTATTTTCTAGGCAATACTGTCGCCTACCAGATGGATAACAATATGCACGAATCTACCACCATTATCGTGCCTTTCCTGGTTGAACAACCACACACCTCACCTTGGCCTTAGGCAGCAACAAATAAAATCGAACTCTTTATTCCCCACATTCACAGTACATGAGAATCAGCCTCTCCGAGTATGCAGGTGACTAGTCATAGTCGAGCATTGCCGAATGCGGCTTCCATTCGGCATTTGATCAACACAGCTGGGCCAAAATAGCGAGCTTAGCGCACGTCCCTGACTAGGCAATCTTGCTTGCAGCCTTTCGTTGGCTGAATCGTACCCGTCGCGGGCTTTGGTTTATTTGTTTTGATTTATTCATTTTGATTTATTTATTTCGATTTATTTCTTTCTTTCTTTTCGGTCAGATCAATGAAGCATGGGCCACAGATGTGGCTAGTGTCAAGTTGAAGCTCACAATCACCGACCTGTGCCCTCTTAGTACTTGAAACATGGACTTTGCAGAGTTTGACTGTGTTTCATGTAATTTTAAGGTGGATATACATGTAGGTGATTGGTACACTAGATGAATAGCCTCTTTCATTCCCCGTAACAACCATGACTAACATACATCGTGTTCTAAATATATAAAAGGAGAACCAGTGAACTACGTTAACATTCAGAGGACGAATAAACCAGATCACACCAAAATAAATGGGGACAAGCAATATTTCTCTAGGGATAATATTCAGTGATGACAAAATTTCCAGCGTAAGTTACTTTTCCTGTTATGCTAACTTGTTTTTAATCAGATGAAGCGCGCCGAGCGCGACCAACCTAGACGGACGAGTTCGGCGGAAACTTCCGGCTTTCGACAGAAATTATACTGTGTAGCAGAAAGGAAATGAAATGTAAAAGAAAACCAAGAAAAAGCAATTGGAAAAGAAGAGGGAGAAGAAATGCCTCCAGTGGTTTGTAAGCTCGAGACATACATCCTCTAACCTCATAATGTCACGAATTTAGGGTAGAGGTGGTATGTACTGGTCATTGGTGAAATAAAATGTCTAATAATATGGATATATACTAACTCTTTGTCGTAATATGTATAACATGGATGTATGGAAAGTGACCTTCTTGCAGCCATGAATCATTGGAGTGATCTTCCTTCTGTCCATTTTCCCCTCTTCCAGGTGTTGGAGATGACCATAGGCAGAGGACGGATGGCCTTCGCAAGTGGGATGAATCGTAGGATCGAATGTCAGATCCCTGTGAACTCTATTCAGGATGTTTTCTTTTTCTCTTGAACTGCTCGTGGGGGTGCGATGCCTCGATCTGATCTTGCAACCCGAATCAGGGCATCCTAACCCTATGGACATGCTGAAAATATGTGGTCAGAGCACATCCATATGTTTTTTTCCCTTTTCTTACAGCAAGACGATCAACGCTGTGCACAGATACAATCCAACTGTTCTCACATGTCGGTCTACTAGTCGACAAGGTTAAGGACTTTAATTAAGAAATTAATGGCGGAAAGCCACGAGGGGCAGAAGGGGCCCGCATGTAATATCGATTGTGCCTGTCAGATTTTAGTGGCTCCTATCACACTATATTAATTTTTTTTTCTCGCGTCTTCCACCCTGGCCTCCTGATTCCCGAGAGCGACCGTGACTAATTTCCCTTCTCAGCAATGGAGGCCGATACTCCTTGGTTAGCTCGATCATAGCTGGAAGAAATTCCCACATGGCGTTATGCCAGTCAAGAGCCCCTCCGACTACGCTTGAATCAGCTTCCTGGCCGATCTGGACATGGTGACGGCAGTCGCGTGGGATGGGCCACACAAGAAGCGAAGTCGGATGGAGACCAGCCCTAGCAAGTGGATTTTATTAGTCAATGTGCGCATTCAGCTGGAGGAACTAAGCCTCGCACGCCGTCGATCACTATCTTATTGGGATGAAGCCCCACCAATGAAAGCGACATTTATCTGATCCGAAACCTAACCCTGGTTATCTGATCAAACGTGATTCAACCCAATGGCGGCCGTCATTGGGTGATGGGCTTTCTGTCTAGAGAACTTTGATCTCCATCGGGAAGCGCGTCTTGCGGTAATAATTTAACCTGACCACCATTACTTTTTGTACACCGATGGGTAGATCGTATCTCTCTAGACATGGTTACGTAGAAAAGAGTTGCGACCCCCCGGTCGTTCGTTCTGGTTGCCAGCTATCTGTCCCGTCGCACCACCCAGGAAACATCGTCGACCGCTCGAGTTCACTTCGAGGTGTCTAACCCTTTACTTTCTTCGCCATGGCGGGCCCCAATATTGTGCGAGGCCGGAACGACATGCAGTTGGCCCAGAGTATCGTCGGTGCGGATTTTAAAGACCTCAAGTACGAGGTCAGTGTGTCATCCGCGAACAACAGCCCCAATCCGGATGCGATCAGTCTAGAAAGCCCACAGAAACAACCCTTTCGGAGACCGTCCGAGGAGGTCACCCAAGGCGCACAACTGGGTATTCGAAAGGCCGAAGCAGCGGCCCTGGCCTGGAGTAAGAAGACTGCTTACCTGACCTACGCTTTGTGAGTCGTATAATGCTGGCATCTTACCGTCTGTTTGACTTTCCGTTACTAACATATGGTCGACTCGACAGAGTCTGGCTCGGTTTCTTTATGCTAGCCCTACAGTCCGCCGTCAGTACCAATGTTATCCACAACGCATTCGCCCACTTCGAGGAAGCGCCCGCCGTGAGTACATCCAGCATTGTTGCGAGTGTGGTTAGCGGGGTAGTTCGGCTTCCTGCTGCAAAGCTCCTCAATATCTGGGGGCGCCCCGAAGGCCTTTCGCTGTTCCTCGCCGTGTACCTCCTTGGGTTAATCATTCTGGCCGCTTGCAACAACCCGAGCTCCTTTGCCGTCGGCTATGTCTTATACTGGGTTGGATACGACGCCATTTTCTTGATCCTCGACGTATTCATGGCTGATACATCTGGACTACGCAATCGAGCCTTCGCATTCGGCTTCGCCAGTACACCTTTCATCTGTACGGCCTTTACAGGTCCCATCGCCGCCCAGTCCTTTGTGAATCACTCAACGTGGCGCTGGGCCTATGGAACCTTTGCCATCGCGCAGCTGTTTGTTTTTCTCCCCTTGATTGCCGTGTTCAAGTTCTATCAGCGCAAAGCTGAGAAGATGTTCATCTTTGTGCGGGAGCCGAGCGGGCGCACATGGAGGCAGTCCGTCATCTTCTGGGTGAATGAATTTGACGGTATGCATTCGCTGCTACGATTGGTGGACTTAGCTAATTATAACTTTTTATAGTGGTCGGCACCCTCCTCCTCACCGCTGCCTTCTTGTTGGTCCTCCTTCCCTTCAGCTTGCAATCCTACGGCCGAGCCGAGTATAACAGTCCGACATTCATCGTCATGCTGGTAGTCGGCATCCTTCTCTTTATCATCTTCGCTGCCTGGGAACGATACGGGACTGCAACGCCTTTCATCCAGTACGCATTGTTCAAGGACCGGAGTGTTCTTGGAGCCTGTATCGTGGCAGCCAGCCTATTCTTTAGTTACTATGCGTGGGAGCTCTACTTCTATAACTTCTGCATGGTCGTCTACGGGCTCAGCGTGAGCATGACAGGATACGTCGGACAGATCTATAATGTTGGGTCATGCTTCTGGTCAGCAGTGTTTGGAGTCGTGGTGTACGTGACGAAGCAGTTCAAATACAGCTGCTTATGTTTCGGCCTCCCCCTCGTCATGCTGGGCGCCGGTCTAATGATTCATTTCCGGTCCGCTGGTGGAAATGTTGGATACATTGTGATGTGTCAGATCTTCATCGCGTTCGGTGGCGGAACACTTGTCATCGGTCAAGACATGGCCGTTATGGCGGCTTCCGACCGTGAAGGCGTTCCAATGATGCTGTCGATGATCGGCCTATTCTCCAGCTTAGGTGGTGCGATCGGCAACGCGGTCTCGGCTGCCATTTTCTCCAATACCTTCCCATCTGCACTCCGAGATGCTCTTCCGGCCGAGAGCAAGTCGCAATACATGGATATTTACCTCGGAGGTTACCTCAAACAACTGGAATACCCGGTTGGGTCGGAGATTCGAGACGCCGTCAACCAGGCCTACGGGGCTTACATGAAATATGGGTGTATCGCAGCCGTGGCGGTCATGGCCGTCGGGCTTCCGGCTATTGCCATGTGGAGGAATTACAGGGTTGACAAGAAGCAGAACAAGGGGGCCATGATGTGATGGGCTTTCTCTTTGTGTTCTTTTTTTTGGTTTTATTTTGTGATTTTGTTTACGCTTATACCCCTATACCCCTGTGCCTTTTATCGTTGCATTCCCTTTTCTCCCGGTCTTCTTCACGTGTATATGTATCATATGGGCTGATGTGGAGGCTATTTGAAGATTTATGAATTATCCAACCATGGATTTAGACATTTAGCCACAATTTACAACTTTAATCCACTCACAAATTATTTTTCTCATACATGACTGCCATTGTAGATCCCAAATCAAGTTACACCGAGGGGTTCGTCCGAGAAAAGGTACCGACGAAGCGGAACCCGGAATTTCAATGACCTTCACACTCGAGTTGCCCCTCCATGGCAATGAAAGTGAACTACCGAGTTGACAGGCCGGGCATCGACTGCTCCGGGATCACAATTCTATCCCAACTAGGGTCGTTAAACGCGTCATTGGCGGCTTGGCGGGGATACTGAATGGTGGAAATAGGACAGCAAAGAACCCACTGGGGAAGGACATGCATCGAACCATCGGGGGGCAGACGACAGGCGACAGGCGACAGGCCAGCTAGATAGATTTTGTCTGTGCAAAAGGAAAAAAAAAAAATAAAATAAAATAGCTCATGTGGAGTGGAGTCCCAAAACGTAGGTAGTATCCGAAGCGCCAGTCAACCAGCAGTTGATCGTCTCGGCGATAAGATTGATAACTCACGTTAGGGCGAAGTCGGACCCGTTAGGCTAAAGGCACTTGTACTTTTCCGCCGATGACATGCCACTTTGTTTTATTTTTGTCCGGTTTGGTGTGGTTTAATGGCCTTTGGGTCTGTTAAGAGGGCAAATTCAATTGTCTTTTGTTTTGTTGTTCATTTTTGGCTACAACACTTACAGCAACTCTGCTAATGAAGCCCACGGCACCCGTGAAACCCGTGTTTACTTTCCTGAAAGGTCGCGTGCGAGCATCATGCATGAGGCTACCTTACCGGTGCGCTCCAGGACACAGTCGGTGTCTACTGATGTCCCTTGGTTTTTGAAATTGGATCATGAGGATGAAGTGGTTTACGAAACAACCGACCGGCCAGTGCTGAAGAGTGGTAGCTTGACTGGACTCGTGGAACAATTGACGCGCCATGACCGACTGGACCTTACCTTCAACGAGACCTTCCTGATCACCTATCCTACATTTGTATCTGCCCCGGACTTCTTCGATGCCCTCCTCCGGCGATTCCACGTCGATCCGCCGGCTCAATTGGCTCAATCGGAAATGCAGCTGTGGACCCAGCACAAACAAAAGGCAATCCGTCTCCGGGTCGTGAATATCTTGAAGACATGGCTGGAACGTTTCTGGATGGAGCCACGTGAGGAAGCGACAACGGAGTTTCTCAAAAAGATGTACTCTCAGATCAAGAATGCAGCGGATATAATGGAGACACCCACTGCCTCGCAATTGTTAAGCGCCATCGATCTGCGAATACAAGGCCAAGAAATCACGAAACGCCTTGCTACGCCCCCGAATTCCAACATTCCGAAACCGATCACTCCGAAGAATATGAAAAAGCTAAAGATATTGGACCTCGATCCGACCGAACTCGCCCGCCAGCTGACGATCATCGAATTTAACCACCACGCCCGAATCAGGCCCAATGAATGCCTCAGTCAGAAATGGAAGAGGAGGCAGTCTAACAGCACGGAGCCGTCGACGGGTGTCAATGCCATGATTCTGCATTCGAATCGACTGGCTAATTACGTGGGTGAGCTTGTGTTGGCTCAAGATGAGCTGAAGAAGAGAGTGTCGATGATCAAGCTGTTTGTGCAGGCTGCTGATGTAAGTTCTTGTTCTTTGGGTGGGTGTGTTTTGTCTAATGTTAGTTGGAAAGGTATGTCGTTCGATCAACAATTATGCTACTTTGATGTCGATTGTGTCTGGCCTTGGACAGTCACCTGTCTTTCGACTCCGGCAGACATGGGGTCTGGTCAATCCGCGTATTCGCAATTTGCTAGAGGACCTGCGGGATTTGATGTCGAGTGAGAAGAACTGGGTCAAATATCGGGAGGCGTTGCGACAGACTAATCCGCCCTGTGTTCCTTTTTTAGGTATGTATCTGCATAGGCTCCTTTATATCCCGTCACCCGTTTCCTCTTTTTAGTTTTCGTTTTATTTTCTTATAAATTATGCTTACTACTATTTTGAATGTACTCTATTGACAAGGAAATAGGAATCTATCTCACAGACCTAACCTTCATCGACGACGGCATCCCCAACTTCACCCAATCAGGCATGATCAACTTCGCCAAACGCACCAAAGTAGCTGAAGTCCTACAAGACATCCAACAGTACCAAAACATGCCTTACAATCTACAGCCCGTACCGGAGATCCAGGACTTCCTGGTTAGAAACCTTAGAGCCACAAAGGATGTGAGTGACATGTATGATCGAAGTCTTCAGTTAGAGCCGCGTATGGCGAACGAGGAGATTGTCGTGAGACGTGGCGCTCATACAGCCACGGGAAGTAATATGAGCTCGGTGATTATTGCTAGTATGGCTATGCGGTGATACTGGTGCATTTGATACTGCGTATTGCTTCGATGTGGAGGTTTACATCGTCTTGTTCTTCTTTTGTGATACCTTGTTTTTGTTTGTTTCTTTCTTTTCCTTGACCTTTTTCTTTATGATTATGAAGTTACGATAGCACGGCTTTATGGTAATGTATATAGAAAAGCATATTCAGTCTTTCGGGTCAAAGTAATGGGAGAAAACCATAGTAAGCTCACTAGTGGATTAGATTGAGTCTCGGGATGAATTAATGACGGAGTTTATAACGGACGTGAAGAACGTTTAGATCTATGTAATGGTGGAATCTTGGGACGGATTTCCCTCAGAGCTAAGACATGTCTTCATGCACTGCCTCAAGACACGGTCTCTGCCTCAGCGAGATGGCTGTCTTCCTTTTGGATGAGTTCTAGATTGTTATTGCAACCTTTAGCATTAGAAGAGTCTCTTTCTCGCTGGGGTTAGCCCCAAAAAGGCACCGCGATAAACATGAAAGAGGACACAAAAGGTACAGTTTTAAATCTCTCTTACTTCACAACATATAAAGGATACCCCAATGACTATAGTGGCTAGTTGCCGACCTGTATTGATCCACACTCTCTTGGTATATCGTATTTACATTACGTTTCCTCTTCCATTCAAACAGCATCTTGGCATAGTACAGCCTGACCAGCCTATGAGAAAGAATTAGACAAGGGCAATGCAGCATGAGAACTTCGATATAGGCTCGGCTTACAGTAGGAACTGCGCAGCATTTTGCTGCTTTCCCTGATTTGTCACAAATACTTTTGAAATCCGTCTGGTTGGATGGAGGAGTGCTTGGGGTCTTGCAGTCGAGCTCCGAAACCCCAAGTACGTCAATACTACAGCATTGCGGATTGCCATAGAGCCCGGCCGGGCAGAGAGCACCGCTGCCGTTGCTGGGACTGTTGTCGCCGTTGTTGGAGTTGCTGTCGCCGCTAAGGTCCTGGGCTAAAGCTGTTCCTAGGAGGAACGCCATAACTTGAACGATCTTCATTGCAGCCGAATCTGTGGATAGAAATAGGTTTTGAGAAAGAATTTTGCAGGATTCTGGATAAGAAGCAGAAGTTTCCGCGAGCACCGGGGAAAACTAAAGGGCAAAGAACACAGCGAACAAACTTATGCTTAAGTAGCGGGCGAGGAAGCGACCTTTATTTGAGGCGATCGTCGAATTTTGTGTTTAGACGTGTCTGCTCCAGAGGGAATGTAGATCGGTAACTATTGATCACTAGAACAATAGTTAATGCAGTAGTCGATTTCTTGGCGCTCTATACCCACTCAGAAAGATCATCTCATAAGAATGTGGTACACTACAGTTATCCTACTCTCTTTTATGCTCACTTCTCACCTATTGGGGATAGTTCGGTTTAATACACCTATCTTACTTCATTATATGCTTGGTAGCTTTCATAGATAGAATCTGAAAACATCGAGACAGACGCCGACTGATACTTTGGGTGAAAAACAAACCTAGAACTCCATTATTTAGGGTTCTATGGCCGCCCGCGAACCCTATCGCGAGCTAATACGAAGCCGAGCCAAGTCAGTCAAATTCACAAAAAGATTATCGTCCAACCAGCGCACCTTTTCCGTAGGCTACACGAATCGAGCATGAAAACATTCGTTTTAGTCTTTCTCCAATACCCAGGACGAGTTGTTGACTTCAATACGTTTTTGGATGAGGTAAATGAATGATGACGATGTTTCTGCCCAACCGATCGAGCGACCCATTTCCGATGTATTTACCGAGAATCAAGTCCGAAGAGTGCAAGATCAAATCATCAAACTGATTCAAAAGCTACGGTACTGTCAGGGTCTTCAGGAGCCTACACGTTGTGGTTAATATCGGGTGGTATTATCTGGGACGTACTGCATCTTAAGCTGACAAGATCAAGATGACTGAAGCTTGAGCGGGACAATACACGACGCTAACCGTAACAGGTTAGTATTTCTATCAATGAAGTTATGCCGGATGCATAAATGACTAACTCTGTTAATGAACTCTGGATTAAGCTGATGCTGCCCTAATTGGGGATTTTGAAGTTAGGACAAGATATGGTATGCAACCCATCTTGCATTTGTGTCTTGTATTCGCTATATGCTGTGTGATGGGCTTGATGATAGCAAGTGGTGGCGGTTTGAGTATTGGATCATAGTTGTTTTTACCCTCTACCATCTATCACTGCTCATGAGCGATGTAAGGTGAGTGTGAATGCAGAAGACACTACTTTCGAATCCATCTTGAGAGCTAGTCATAGATGACATTTCAATGCAATTGGTAGTAGCACGGATGGGTCTCTGCTATACCGTCTCTGAAGGACGAGTAGTGACTCCAATCCATTTGATTGGACACAAGGTTGATATGCGCAGGGTGACAGGAAACACACGGTGTAGTGCGTATTTGGCTGCTCTCGAATTGCTGTTAATATTCTGCCGTCATCATATCTCCTAGAGTATCCTCTCCTATTGCCCGACGTCTAAAGGATCATTGGTACAAACATGCATGCGGATAGCGCCTCACCGACCAATAACAACGAGAGTGTAACAATGCAACTGCCGACCCCACACCGGCGCTTAACCACGTCAACATCGAACAAAGCAAATACACACCCTAATTCAACCTGATCCGTAGCCCATTTATCGCATATGTACCGTATGATTCTCCTCCTAAATCCACAAGCCATATGGCACAACTCAACTATACTATCCCAATGTTCCACCTCCGGTCCACATACACTGGAGTAACAATCGATGCAGAGAAATCCTTCCTTTGCAAATGTGGCTATGCCATGAGGAGGTACACAGTCAAGGACATGGAGAGTCCCTATCGGGGAGAACAATGTATATCATTCCGTCTATTCTCATCCGACCACATCATTTCTTCATGACTGATGACGTCTAGATCTCGCCTGTAGAAGACACTCCAGAGACAAAGAGCATTGCAAGAGCTTGATATGGCTCAACGAAGCGCCTCAGGTAGAGGAACTTGTTCCGCGCCTTGCTGTCCCACAGACTCCGAAGAAACAGACCGATATAAGGGAGTTTTTGACGCCACCGGAATCGTCATCTTTGAAGAGGAAGCGGGTGAACATAGATCCCGGCAGCTTGGACGAGCTCCCGGGAGATGAGATTGAGGATAGCGGTACGTTGGCATGTTTGATTGTACGTTGGGGATTGGGGAGGATGAGAGTAACGTGTGTTTAGATTTGTCGGACGAGACTCTCGACTCGCCATCTCAGAGTAGGCAAAGGATGCTCAGAAAGGATGGTTCGACACCGGTAGCTCGTTCGCTGTTTGTACGGCAGGGGGATATGAATACTGCGCGGCATCGACCTCTTCGACGATTTGGAACTCCGCCGCATCGAGTCGTGGAGTCGAACACACCACGAAACCCTGAAATTACTAGCTCTGGGCTGTTGACTCCGGGATCAGGTGGCCGTGGGTATAGAAAACGGTGGCTCGGATTGGAAGCACCGGCCACACCAACTAAGCGGAATCATATATTTGCCTCTCCAGCTTGCGTCGTGGATGATGATATTAGTGATTCGGATTCATATGGCTGGGATGAGGAACTGACTCTTGCTATGCTGGAGAAATCAGACCAGGTAGAGCCATTGGCATAGGCTCGGGTGGGGGGGAGGGTAAGTGCATCGGGGTGAAGGGATCTCAAATTGCCATTCCTGATATCGGGTTTGAGAGAGGATTTCATTCACAAAAATTAGTGAGAGGGAAAAATGGCATGCACGTGCAACGCTCTTGGAATAGTAGTCGACATCTCCTATCGAACATTGGATAAGGCACTCCACAATCAGTGGCGCATTCTGAACTTTAATAGATGTTGCCGGTACTTACACCATAATCTATTTCGTTGTCAAATACCCATGCTGCAGATCCTTTACCATAAATCGCTTCTGTCTGTCCACCTGTACCCTGTACTATGACGAGAGTGCACACCACTGGCTGGCGCATGCCGATCGATAGTTGATGACTGCTGGTTATGTGGAGGCCAAGCGGAGAATGAGAAGCATGTACAGTCATATAAATATAGTGACGCAGCTGTGATGCGCCGCCAAATAGAGACCGGAAATCTCTTTGCCACCTCCACCGTGTGTGGCTTGATATGATAATTTTACTTTGAACCATATGATCTCGGTTGGGATACTCTTTCCTGCTTCGGTGTGGATTGGCGCTGCTGCTTGTACGATCCGAGTACTAGCATCACAATCGGCATGCGCATGTCGCCGTTATAGGACTCAAAAATGGGATAGAGGTAATATAGGCCATGCGTAACTCGTCAGTCCTGCTTATACCGTTGAGAAATGCATTGGAACTGCCATTTGCCGGTAAATCTATCAATATGCCGAATATTGCCCGTAGTGGGAAGCTTATAACATGTGACTGAAAGCTACCAGCAGTCTTGCATTTGTCCCTAGGCGAACACAGAGTCTGGCAGACGGACAATCCTGTCTTGATAAATGCTTTCCACCTATCTATCGCGATGACATCCAACGGAGACAGCTCTCACTTCCAGAGGCCCTTTGATTCCACAACCCTGCTCAACTTAGATCTCTTCAAAGTCTCAACCGACGATGCAACCAGAGATGAGAAGATCGCCCTTGCATACCATCGAGCCCGCGCGATAGCAAGAGCCTACGGTACGTTGCCTTACCTATGTTCGGGCGCCTATTAATTTGGTACGCAGCGTTCAAAATGGAAGATGTACTGTGCCTGAGCGACAGATTCTGGCAGTTTCACCAGGACATGATCCACACTCTAGATTCGGCTGCTTTCAGTTTGTTGGCCATCCAGTACAATCTCTGTGTGGGGACTCTGGCTCCCTTTCTTAGCCATAGAAAGGACCTTGAGTCTCTTATCGAACCACTACTCAACTTTGAGGTTTCGTAAGTGCCCGATCCGACAAGTGGGCCTTCATGATACGTTAACAAGTACCAGAGGACAGTTCCTTCTGACAGAGGTCGGACATGGTTTGGATGCTCAGGCCATCGAGACTGTGGCTACGTTGCTTCCTGATGGCGCCTTGGACCTTCATACACCGACTCCGGATGCAGCCAAGTAAGAAATCCCCCGATTTGCTAGCGATGACCGGTGATTTACCTTTCAGGTTCATGCCAGCGACATCGCCTATACCAGGCTTTCCCCGTGTCGGGATTGTCATCGCCAGATTGATTGTCGATGACAAAGATCATGGTGTCAGACCATTTCTCGTCTGGCTGAATGATGGTCATGAAATGTGTACAGGCATATACGCGAAGTAAATACCTTCTGAGCCCATCCAGCCTTCATTGTTTAACCCTTGATATGATATTCTAGAGTCCTCCCGGGACGAGCTGGATCCAAACCACTCGACCATTGCATCACATCCTTCAAGCACGTCCGGCTCCCACACTCAGCCCTTCTCGGATCGCTCGATGCACCACGAGACCCACGAAAGAGCTTCCGATCTGCTATTCATCGCGTCTACATTGGCACGCTATCTCTATCCACAGTTCTCATATCGGCGCTGAAAAGATCGGTTTACGTAGCGGGGAAATATAGTTTTCGTCGATATATATGGGGACCCAGTCATCGGCCCCGACCGATTATAGCATTCCGAACACAACAGCGTCCTATTGTTCATGCATTAGCTCAGATCGCTGTCTTCGATCCCTACGCACAGGAAAGCATCCGACATTACATGGACCCGAAAATCCCATATATCGTGCGTCAGGGTATTGCAGCCGCTTTCAAAGCCGTTCTCACTCGCGCAACGCAGGAAAGCCTGCATCACCTAGCTGAGCGCTGCGGTGCGCAGGGGCTGTTCGCGTATAACAACATCATTGATAATCAGATTGAAGCTCGTGGGAACTCCATTGCCGAGGGAGACACCCTGGCTCTTAGCATAAGTGGCGTATATCGTGAACAACCAGCGGGGTTAGTAGCTAACGTGTTGAACAGGGCTTACCTCCGAGTTAATCCTAGGACGATATAGCATGCCGCCGCCCCGTTATCCATTCTGTCTCCTGGCCATATTTGAAACTGGTCTGTTCCAGCATGCTCGAGATATCGTAAACTCGCGCGGAGGGGCTCGCAGAAGGGAGGAATTCAGCGCCCGTGTACTTCCCCGATGCCAGACGCTGGTTGAGGCTGTCGGTCATCGGCTGGCATACGAGGCGGCCTTGGATGCTGGTGTGGCGTCAGAATTGCTTGATCTCTATGAGGCTGGTGTGGTGCTTCAACATTCGGGGTGGTTTGTGGAGAATTTGACACTGGATACTGAAACGCAGTTTAATATGGAGATGCAAGCAATGAACGGAATACTGCCTCGGCTGAAGGAGTTGTTAGATGCAACCGGTGCGGAGCCGTATTGTACGGCGCCCATCGTGTCTGATGAATCTTGGACGGAGTTTACTCGCAGCCTTGAAGTTCATCAGGGCAATGCTCGAATGGATATCTGTGAGTATGATTCGGAGCTGGCAGAGAGCATTAGTATACTTGGGTTTCTTCCAGACAGTGGATAGGTTGGTACTTTTGTAATTAGGCTTGTGGTTACTGTTGATGGCATAGGTTTGTATCATAGTATGAAGTCAATTCATTAAGCTATCCCCACCCCTGTAGCTCGTATGTAAAGGTCTGAGTCCTCCTCGCCCTTGTTCCTGCTTTCTCCTTTGTTTCTTGCTTTCTTTCTTTCTACTGTATCTCATGACTATACTAGCCGTTAATAAACTGGAGGTATGTCTCAATCCAAGCCCATTTCCATCATACTAAAAGCAAACAAGGGATCCACGTAATCGTTCTAAAGATAGTAATATACTCTCCCATCACAGAAGAGCATCTCCAAGGGGCGCTTATATATTCAAACAGGTCGTTGATCTGCAGCCTTAATAGCCATTATATCCGTTCCCCTCAAATATCAAGAGCTACTCCGATTCCTCTAAATGACAACGATGAGATCTACGAATCTGAAACTCCACAACTATCGGGGAGACCGCGAGTCTTTCCCACGATCCCAATCTTATACTCCTGTTACGCAAAAGTCTAAGCAACCAATAGTGATCACAAACCCACAAGGCAATACTACATAGTATTACCCGTACAGGATGAGTTGTTCCGTACGACCAAGAACTGACGACTGAGTACTGACCCATGTTAAGTATACGAAGCGAGCGATGTATGATGCCGATGGATCGGAGAATGCCGATTCACCTCTACCGTTTGAGGTGAGTGGTTTAGCAAGTGAGGATGCATGTGCGGAGTTTGGCATAAGCTTGGTAAAGAGGATTTTGGATGGTGATATGGAATGTGTCTGTATCCCTCCGGCGTGAGCAGTCTCGAGCTTTTTGTGTACCTGTGTTTTCTGAAGCTATTTGAAATTATGAGGCCTAGTTCCTAGTCTCTTTGTCTTTGTATTCCTTTGTTTTCTAGGCAGTACAAATAGGGCCTCAGCACCACCTAGACAGGGAATTCGGAATCTCGTTCTTCATCTCATTTGACATTTCATCTTATTTTTCATAAACAATCTCATCTACTTCTTCCATGCCACATCCAATATCCTCTTCAAAATCAATTTGATCTATTCAAGGGCCTACCCAAGCAGAGACTTCCATAGCATCCTTTTCTTTCCTTGAGGAGCGCTGCTATGGCTTGGAGCAAATGCCATTCGTGGCATTCAAGCAGGAATGGCATTTCCAGTGGATAGCGATGGCAGTCAACGTATGAGAGCGAACTGTCGGGATTTACCTTGTGGAAAGGATACCTTAGACATATTTAGGTGGACCTTGGTCTGCTGAGGATCAGGTAAAGTTCTGTGTGCGCTAAACATGCAGTACAACATGAAGTCTCGTCCATTCATGCCACCCCACCTACTCTTTCATGCTCACAAATCACCATCACTGTTGTCAGTCCAGAACCGCATCTCGAGCTGGACCTAGGGTTCGAAATAAAATCGACGACTGAGCATAGTGATTTGACATACAACTTGGCCGCATGTGTGAGGTTCCCTTTGGTCAAGAGGCCAGCAATCCAATGCTTTCGCTGGCAACTGGAAAAGAGATCTGATATCGGTGCCCTCAGGGTTCGAAATTTGGATATACTCAAAAGGGAACTGACATCTTAAGTACCACCTCTGTAGTTCGAGGAATAGAAGAAAAGAAAGGCTAACACAGATATCAGTGGGAATGCCAGGTATTGCTGAGCAGAATACCAAGCCCTCCATGGAGACCAAGTACGACGAGACGTGACGATTGACTGTGGAATAACGGCTGTCATCATCTTGCACTTACTCGATGGCGGCGTATGCGCAGATAGTGAGCCGCCAACGGAAGGTGCGACAACGGCCTGAGATATTACCAATAGCTCACATGTGAGCAATATTACCCACGGAGCTCCTCAAAGTAAACACCATTGTTGATTCCATTCTTTCCATTCGTTCGTTGGTGTCTTAGCTTCTAATTTGGTGACCTCTCACAGTTTTGGTTTGTTGCAGTGCAGTGTCGATTTCAAGGGTTATCCCTGTAGAATACATGTCTAACGCTATACGTGCAACAGTTACAGTAGGTCCACACGCGAGATCTTCTAGTAACTTGTGGTCTATATCCAAAGTTGTTCATTATCTCTTCTGGTAGCCTTCCACACAGGGAGAGATACGCCGGTTCAGACTGTAGGCCGATATCGATACTGAAGTGGTAACCACAGGTGTAAGTAACTCAGCGACTAAGACACACATGGCCATTTGAGTAGTTGAGAGGAACATAAATTTGGAAGGAGCAACAGAGAGCGGATAGAATTAACTTGAGAAGGAAGTCATGTCCTTCAACTGATCCAGATGAGTTCACTCAGCGCTACGTAACAACAACAATTACAACTACTACTATATCAACAACAGCAACAACAACTACTACTACAATTCATATCACTACCCATTTACTCCATCATCTTTAGATTTATTCAACATCTTGCACTCTCGAACTATCAGGCCTGACGTCTCAATCAACACACTGTTCAGATCCTCTGTCGCGGGTTGTTGTGAGAGCAAGGGAACTGCTCTCAAGAAAGAGAACTCTAACAGCGAGGAATTGAGAATTGAGTCCTGGCCTGTTGTCGCCATAATGTCCCAGGACATTCCGGTCCCCCAGAACGAGGAGGGCAATACGGAGCCTCGTCGAAGACTACACATCCGTGGCCATGTAGAATCAATTGCCACCAAGACTCGAGGATTTGTTATCCGTTCTGGAGAGGATATTATCAAGGGTACTCGAACTGCTGCCCGCATTACTCATGTGCTGGGTTACCGTGCGTACGAGCGCACGTTTGACAACCTGCATGCGGCCTTCCCTAATCGAATCCGTGCCCCCGTAGGAGAGCTTCTAGTGGAAGCCCGCAAGCAGTTTAAAGTGTTTCGATTAAGGCAAGGACAACCAGACGAAGAGATTACAGAGCGAGCAAATTCGACAAGTATCATAAATACTTTCCTGCGATCCCTTGGCCTCCGACATATTGATTATGGAATGAACAACCAAGGACCTTGGGCATTAGAAGCAGAGGACATGCGTCGCATCGTAGATGAATCAGGTGAGTCGAATAGCTTCCATTTAATGCGAAGTGAACCTTGACTACTAAGCAACGCCGCAGGACAAATGCCCCAGCCCTATGGAACCGCCCGTCCATTTCTTGGGGATTACCGCGGCTGGGTAAATCGTAGGATGCAATTTGCAGTCAATGTAGTGCAGCGCGAAGCAGCACGAAGGCTCCTGGATGCTATGGATTTGGACACTGCACGAGAATTCCTGAAGATGACCCTTCCGGAGATGGATCAAACCATCCACACAGAGTTTACCGTTGGGGAAAACCGATATCGCCTTGAGTGCCATGTTGACTATGTACTGTGGTTCGGATACAAGCACCTCTGGGACACGAATTTAATAATCATCAAGCAACGGGACTACTACGAACGCCAAGGGTTGTCGCCGCTTGCAGCTATGGGTATGCTTACCCACCTATGTCTATTTACGTTTCAATGCCGACTAATATTAACAGCGTTGATTTATCACCTTCGAATGCTCAATGGTAGGTATAAGGAAACCTGGGGCCTCTATACAGACAGCATAAATTACCAGTTCTTCCATGTCGATGATCAGGGACGGGTAGGAATCCCCTATTGCCTTATGCTCGGATCCAAAGCTTATCTGCCATTACCTCCAGTACTCCAAGAGAGCCTATGTTGGGGGAGATCGACGTCTTTTTCAAGGCTTCCGGCTGTGGTTAAAAATATACCATCAAGCATATGAAAGGGCTAGAGAGATTAGAGACCGAGCCCCCGAGCCCATGACAGAGCTCCAGATAGCAAGAACTACAAAAACTATTTACGATCCCCTACACCAAGCTGTCCTAGAGACGCAAGGGGATACTTTGTAATGCCACAATGCTCCTGGCCACATCTTTGTAAGGCTGAACTTGGTTTACGTGTCTTTACAACTCTGCTGATAATTGTCGGGATCACATGGATGAACGCTATTATCGACTGAATTGCATGTCGCATTGTTCCTTTCAAGTGAAAATTAGTTTATAGCCTCAAAATGACCTTCTTTTACTACCCTTATGATAATTTCTGTATCCCTTGACCAGTGCTAAATCCCACTGTCTCCCTGTCATGTTTACTCGCTAGTCCACCTAGAGAAAGTCTAAACAGATTCAATGGGTATGTCAAATCTCACAACCGAATGTTATCATCCACTCGTATGGAGCGTCGCATTCCGAGAACGCATTCACCGTACAACAATAGTGCAGATGATGATTACACATATTGGCGTGCTATCTTGCTAAGAGGAAGCCCAGCTGTTATTGAGGTATCATGCCTTGTGGAGGGGTGAAGTTGATTTGCTGCCATTGGGTATCTGAAGCGTGATGGAATATTGTCATCCTCTATCTCCAGAGGACTCCAAGCAGTCACTTACCAAAGCAGTGGGGCTACACTAAAGCTAAGATACGCTACAAGCTTTGGCGTTTGCTCCTGTGCTAGGATGTCAATTTCAGTTGGCCACTAATGAAGAACTGGTGTCTTTGTCTTAGAGTCTAGCCACAGCTTAGGTACCATTACCCACCTCTCTTACTGGAAACCTTGTAAGGAGAAGTAGTCAAAAGTCATTGGATTATCACATGATGGAAGTAGAGGACTCTGCTTTAGGCTATGGAATGCCGGAAATGTCACTTGCTCTCCCTTACATTAGGCCGCATGTACACATTGGAGACGAGAGAAATATCCATACGAAAGATCAATATACGTTCGCTATCCAGTCAACCTATAACATATGTACAATTCATACACATGGCCACTGTTAAGCTAACCCGAGATCTGCCGGGCACAACCCCTTAACCAGAGCAATATCCGACCTTGCTCGGCTCGCAGTCACCCTCACATCCATCATACAAAACACAGGGGTGATCAGCATCAGTGCAAACATTGACCAGGGTCGCAGTGTCTCCAAAGCTCTGGTTAATACCAACAATCTCACCACCGTTGCGAGCAGTGGTACCCTCGACATAGACGTTCCGCTTGCACTGACTAGAGCAGTTTCCGCAAGACCGGTACACCTTGCCGTAGTCTTCGGCGTAGAAGTTGATAATCTATGATCATCAGTGTCTGTTTCAGTGGGGTATATATATAGTAAGGATAAGGTCAACTTACGTTCACAGTACCACAGCCATTGTGCTGGATGACCTTGTCGTCGGCGTGGTAGGCTCCACCGCCGATAATCCAGGTCTCGTCTCCTGCTTTATCGTTTTTCTAGGGAGATAGTTAGTGGTGAGCCAGAAAGTAGGGTAGGCCTGGAACATACGATGCTGATGGCATCCTCGCAGACGTCCTCAAACCAGACAAATTCAAGGGTACAGGGACCGTCGCAGTGAACACCCTCGGATTGGTCGGCACCGATGATAACGTTCTTCAAGGTAGCGCCCGAGTGGAGGTAGAAGACGGCATCTTTCCAGTCTCCTTCGTTTTGGCCACCGCAGGCACCAGAACCGCGATCGTACTTGGCCCATCCGGCGTCGAAAACCTCACCGGCTGCGATCTCAATCACGGCACTGTTGGAGTGATGGGCTGTGGGCGTGGGAACACCCCCCTCGTAGCCCAGACAGGCCAACGCCACGGGGAGGAATGCGGGGAGAAAAGCAATGCGAGAGAACATGACTGACCACAGCTGATGACTGGAGTTTGGGTCTCTGGGAAAATTGAAAAAGCGCATACGAAGGAACCCGAGCTTTATATACCCATGCTCTTGTCTCTCTCATTCTTGGGGTCTATCCCCATCCTGGCAATTCGCCGGTGGCCAGACAGAAAACCTGATAGAAGAGAGTCATTTGGTAAACACCCTTGTCTCAACTTGAAGCCACCCGGTCCAATATCAACGAGCAAGTCAAATACGTTCCTCCAATCAAAGACTTACATACACAAAGCCAGTTCTTGGGATTAATATCCAAGTCACTGAAACCAGCAATCTCCGGAGGCAGACTAATCCTGCCCAGACTCTTGGCGGCGGAGCACTACCGCTTCGAATCCTCCACTTTCTGCACGAATTGCATTGCCGAAGCTCGGTACTGCCGGAATTAACCCAGCGCTAGACGATAGATTGTGGCTGTGTAGAATACTCATGCATTCTGACTGGTACTTGCCTGTTCGACTCCGTAGCCGAGTGGGAGCTGCTCGTGGAATAACTCCACTAATGGGGTCTGTATGTTGGATGTTACCTGTATGATCAGTAATCTTGTTTGCTCTGTTGCTGTCCCTGGACGAGGTTCAGGGCAAATGGTGGATACCATGTTCTTCAGAGTCGAAACCGCTACATATTCCACGGAGATAAATGCCCATTTCACGTTGCGTACGGTAGAGTTGTTATGACCACGCAGAAACCTCTTCCATTTCGTCTGAAAGTTCTTGTCAGATGAACGGTCATGCACGGGCTATATTCTTGTACAATCTCAAGTATGAGCGGTATTCTCCTACTTGATTGTGGAAAGAAACCGTCAAAGCTCATTAACGTGTTGTACACCGTCCTGGTGTTCAAACTAGACTACGAGTTATTTTCCATGTGGGGCAGTGAATATTTTATCTCAATGAAGGATTGGTGTAGGGGTATCACATTCCATTTCAGTGTGAAAGATCCATGCTTGATCCTTCGTTTGTTTTAATTTTAGCCCTTCATCCAGACGGGGTGAAGATTTGTCCAGTTCTACATTATTCCCGTTCACAAGTTGCGAAACTAAGTATATACACTTGGTGTATTCTTGGGAAAGACCATGTACGGTCTAGACCGGATACTAAGACCCTTGAAGTCCTGTTCATTTTAGTCGCTGAAAGATTCGGTCTAGGACCAATTAGTATTCCAATGCTTTGGCCCCTAGATATAGTTTCCTTTCTTGGCGTTCCATATTCGTCAAGGAATTGCAATGTTAGCTATAGTAGCCCCGATTCATAGTTCAGAATGATAGGATAGTCGAACTGTTTTCGCGCGGATCATGAAGTGACTCGATGAATGAAAAATGGTCTCTGGGATATGTCGTGTCCTTGGCATGGAGATACTGTTTCTCTCATAACTGCATGATGTTGGTGTTCATAATTGGAACAGTTATCCACAAACCTCGAATGTGGCTACAGTTTGCCCAGGAGACCTTCAAATACCAGTTTATGGTCATAAAAGACTGCAGTCCTATGTGTATAATGGTTTTCTAGCACTATCACAACGAGCACCGCAATACTCTGAGATGACTGGTGACAAAGTGCATATTCTACACTGTATGGATACTACACAAAGTATAAAAGTCAAACCAAGAGCGACTCATATCCCCTACATACTCCTATACCCAATGAACATTTCTAGAGCCCTGGAATCCATGGGTGTTAAAAGGAACCAGGGCTTGATACGTTATTTTTGCTTATATAACTAGTTTGTAAGGTTCAGAGTATACAATCGGCCGGATGGTGTAGTTGGTTATCACGTATCGTTAACACCGATAAGGTCCTGGGATCGAGCCCCAGTCTGGTCATTGATTTTTTGCGAAAATTTATTTTGCTCTCGGAATGGAACTGTGGATACCTTCCTTTTGCCAAGACTTTATCATCCGAGGTCGCTGGTAGGGTTTTGTTAGGAGTTGTCAGGGAGCTTCAGTTGGGGTTAAGGTACAGAGGATTTACCGAGACTCAAGACAATGGTATTTCTTTATGAAGATATCATGTTCTAGGGTTCTGGTTATAGGTTTCGTCCACAAGGGAACCATAAGTACTCTGCCCACACACTAATATATATTCTCACCACTCTTGTCTCATGATCTCATTCTAAGAACATATATATATCCAACCAGGCTAGGCTGAGTCTTATGAGTACCAATCACCATTCTGAATAACGCATCCCCTTTCCAGTTCCTTAAAAACCGGCTCCCTTCAGGATATTGCTTCCCAAATGAGCGTCCCCAAACAATAACGTAGAGAATGAGAATATGGCACCGATGGTGTCGATACATAGCTGGATATGTATTACGTCATTACATTTTCACCAGAGCCCTGCACCGATGCACGCATCGCATAGATCGGAAGCTCTCAGGACAGCTGGTGTGCACTTGAACCCAGAGATACTGCACGGCTGTGTTTACTATGAAGTGTAGGTCTTGCTTCTTCACTACGCAAAATCTCATTTATTATTTTGCAATTTCATTGAAGTGAACCCTAGTATAGACTAGTGAACTACAGCGATCCGGATCTACTCCAATCACCAAATGCGAAGTCGTGCCTATATGCATATATATATATATCTTTGTATCTAATAAATACTAATGTATTAAGTACAGCGAAAAGATCGAATACAGCGTCTGCAACACAATCACCAAATCAAGACGAACGCGCAAGACGAGCTCTGCCCAGCTGAAGTTCACGACAGATATCATGCCGGACGACCCGTTTAGCAACCCTTGCACTCCTTGACGTAGAGGTCGGCAGCGCGGTAGGTGGAGCTGTGGCGACCGTACCAGTAGACGGTCTTGACGGGGTTGTCACCGTAGCCCTCAACGGCGAAATAAGCGTCACCACCGTGGGCGAAGAGACCCTTCTCATTAACGCCGAAGTCGATGGTGCTGGCGCCCTCGGGGACAGCACCGGAGTGAGGACGAGTGAGACCGACGGGAGCGGTGTCCTTCTCGACGACGTACAGGTTCTGCCAGCCGGTAGGGGTCTGGTCCTTGGCAGTGTAGGAGACGGCGCCGGTATCCGGCGTGGCGTGGACTAGATGATGAGGTTAGTCAACCGTTGGTGATATCGATGGCGTGCGATGGGGGCTTTACAGATGGCGATGTCCTTGTTGGCGTCGGTGCCGTTGCCGCCGTAGTAGAGGTACTCTGCAAAATGTTAGAGAACTAGTAGATATGTTGTCAAGGAAAGAGTAACGTACCTCCATCGGTCAGGACGGTGAGGCCACCCTCAGCAACGAGGGTGAAGGCAGCGGGGAGAGAAGCAGCGCTAACGGCGCTGAGGAGACCGGCAACAGCAGCAATGGAGAACTTCATTGTGACGGTGGTGAGAAAGAAAGTAGAATAGGCTTTGCAGGTAGATTGGACTGGAATTTGTTAGATGAGTGATCTCGATGGAAGACGTGAATTGGCCTCGTTATATATCTTGAGCATGCTATTTTGGGCGAGACATGTTTTACCCTAGAAGCAAGTTAACATCACCATCTTTCAGCATATTGCCTCGGTGGCCCTCTGTTTCTGATCACTAGTGTCCGATTGGTAGTTAATCCTAGTGCTATATAAACTTGTTTCAGAGTCCCTCATTCTCTGACGATCATTACCCCATTATTCTCCATCACCAATCCCTCATGCCATTGATCTCTTGCCTGGGGAGAGCCCGACGAACGCTATATTGCTCTCAACATATTATTTTATGAGACTTTATGAAAAACATTCCCCCACTCATATGAGTTGTTTGTCTTAGTTATTGAGCCCTGAGAGTTGTATAGGGTCTGGGTCAAGAAAGCATCCCTTAAATGCGGAGCCACGGCGGGGTCCACAGTGAGGTCATATAATATGGCTTCATATAATCCCCAAGTTATGCATCTCTGATGCCATAGCCCTTTTTTTTTTTTTTTAAAAAAAAGAAGTAGTATAGGCAATGTTTTTAGATGAATAGACAGGTATACTACACTTACAAGAGAAGAAAATACCGCCCTTACCCTATTTCAGACACTTTTGCTCTGGTAGAGTTCTCCTGTAGATGTGAAGCCTCGGTATTTAAGCGATGCTTTTTTACCGGGTGTCTTTCCCAATTATCCGCTGATTAACACTAGTGGAGCCCACTAGACATCTATAGTGCCAGCGAGACACGGGAAACCGTTGTCTTCCAGAGCCAATATTGGGCAATGTTCTACCAAGTAAAAGATGTAGCGTGTGTAACTAGTACGATCATCAGGGCTATATTGAACTTACGCGGAACAGTACCGCTAGAACTTTGCTGAAGAGAGCACAGTGATCAGCGGTTTTAGTCTGGCTCCTCCCTAAATGTCTGTTTGAAGGGTTAGCTATACACTAGCTAGTATGAGAACTATAATAATTTATGTAAAATATTGCCTCAGGGTTCAAGTCCTCGATAATGTGAATACCCCAACCATACGATGATTCTTCACTATCATAGAAGACAATGGAAGTATCTGGGCGCGTTGATAGTAGACATGCGAGCGGTTTCGATCGATATTCATAGCTGAGATATCGCGTCCGGCTGGTCGCTGGATGAGATAAAACTACTTCGGAAATTCCACAGCGAAATCTACGCTTCGTAATATCAACGACTCGCCTGGACAAAGTCGATCTTGGATGACTTGGCGAGAGAGGTCAGCCATGAACGGCCACATCATGTCTCAAGATACGCGTGCTTCAATTGCACGAAGGCACCCGCATGGGAGAAGCAATGTGCCGTGTGAGCCGCGACTAGTATTTTATAAACACCTCCTGCAGTGACTCAGAAGGCGAAGAACTCCGGAACGGATCCAGAAGGTAGGATTAACCTTGAATAGTTGCATGTTTCCTCGTTCGAGATGTGGAGCCCTGGCTATTGCTTCATAAAGTGCTGCCTTATCCCTGAAGAGTCCCTGCAGCAATCCCTGACTATCTAATTCTGTGGACTTAACCGGTGGCGGAATATGTAACAATATGTCTTGAACTACTAGAATCCTGCAGTGCAAATTTCAACTTATCGAGAGCCTCGCTGTCGACATCGGGGAAGTCCGCGTACAACTAGGCTCAGCATTTTCGATGATTCACATTTAGCAGTATTCTACAGGGCTAAAGGTCCACTTGCGTACGTACGCTTCTACTCAAGTCATCAGTGGCCAAGTTCTAACTTCGGACGCATGTCCATACACTTGATAATAGATGAATTAGCGGATGCTTTGTAACCACCGAACACGCAAGTGACGAATAGAGGTCGAGCGCTCCGGGCGTACGTATACAGATCCCAGGCTGTAGGACACCGTTTACTCATATGAGAGTTCGTATAACAGCTACTGAAATTTTGTTGGGGGGATGTCCACATCCCCGAGTGATACTGTGCAAATTGTATGGGCGGCTAAATGCTGCTCGTGCACACATCTCAATGCTGTCCAGCTTTTGACCTGATAGTAAATGGTTAATTAGTCCGTTGATTTACGATGATTAATGAACAATACTACTGCATCTGTTTTAAATAGCCTAGCACAGCCACGATCAGTGTACTGAGATTCAGTCCCTCACAAAGTCATACCAACTTTGTATCTAACTAACAAAACATACAAGCAAGAATAACAAATTAGCGGCTGAGGGAGTGGAGTGACCAAAGAAGCAAATTAATATCGTTAAACCACAGCTTCCAAAGCTCACACATTCCCAGAGACATTATATATCATGAAGTACGCTGCATATTCACCAGGCCCACCATACTCCGAGTCATTCTGAATAACTCTATCGACTTCCTGGAATCTAAGGCGCGCGTAAATCCCGCGCCCTGCTTTGAACGCCAAGGTAAAAACGGGGACTCCAGCCTGTTCAGCATATTTCATTCCACTTGCAACAAGTGCCGTGCCGATTCCTTTCCCCTTGTTCTCTGGGTGAACGGCCAGATAGTCAAGCCCTACCCATCCATTAGCTATCTCTCTTTGTGTCGCTAAAGTTCTACGATGCACACTTACTGATGAACGGCTTCTCCGCTAAGATGCGGTCCATCACAACATGGTTCTTATCATCGAGACTATCCATATCCTCTCTCGGATTCCACCAGGCCGATTCAGCCAATTCCTGGTACCGCTTTTTCTCACCTTCACTAACATCCGGTACCTGTGCCTCGGCCCACGCCGGACTGCCATCCTCTGTAGTGTAGTGCCCGGACGGAAGTATCCAACGCGCGTACCCAACGACAGCACCCGTAACGGGGTCTACAGCCTTCTGATGTCGTACTTTTTCGCGGTCGCGCAGAAGATTACGCGGCTGTCGCTTTGCCGATTGTTCGATGATAAACTCCCGTTTCATATCTTTCGGCCACAGAATAACCCAGTTCGGATCCTCCCAGAAGGCGGCCATGTTGTTCCGCGCTAGAGCGGCGGCATCATTAACGGAGCAGGATTCTATTCTCCAAGTTGTCATTGTTCTCTATCTAAGAATCAAGCGGTGTTTCGTTTGGACGTCCAAAGTGAGGAATTTCTCAGGGAAATTACGGTCTTGGCGACGACTTTAGTGCGGATGTTTCGCGTGGCTTATGTTAAAAAGGGTTGTGCTTATTACAGCCCCTAGTCCTTATAAGGCGCAGATCAGTACTGGCCAGGTGTACTTTAGCACCCCTGCGAGGCGGATAGATGAATATCTCCCGGATGGTTAATTGCGAAGTGCAACGCACTGATATTGGTTCGTCTTTGCTGAGCCCTCGTGGCTGCCTAATGAATGATTGCCGATCGTCGGTTTATCTATAGTGATCATCGGTAGCATGTGCTTCGGTTTGCCCTAAGAGTCACCTTTTGAGCTAGGCATCGGTAGATAGATTAGCCGATATATTTTATCAGTTGGACCTTTTATGCGTATACACTTAACGCAGTTAGTCTCTATAGTTTCAGTATGTTAAACGGAGGAATGTGTATATGCTTGTGCTTATTGGCCCTGGATTATCAAACTTGATTATAAGTGAACACACCCATAAGCTAAACTCCAGTTAATGACACACAACCTGACTACTAAACACATCTACCGATTAACACATCTGCAGATGTTGATTAAAAGAATATCATTTTCGCTACTATACTATCTCTTGATACATATTCTAAACCACTATATAGATCGTGACTAATGCCTGAAGCTAGTACGAGGGATCAATGCTAGATTGTAAAGACCTAAAAGCTAAAGGAGTGACTACAACAAACAGCAGGCGCTTACTGTAATAACCAAAAAGAAAAAGCACACAAGTAGACGACAGAAAACGTGTACAACGGTCGCGTACATGTAAAAAATAAGGGCTCAGCGAGCAGCACCCAGGGATCATTAGGGCCCCTCAGTGTTCACACAATACATTCCTCGACCACCATAGTTTAACAGTTGTAAACCAACATGAAGCCGATATCCGCACCATTACCAACCGAGTTCTGAAAGTTGACGCTTCCAGCTGAGGTCTGCCATTCACTCAACTGCACCAGCCAGCTCATGGCGGTAGAGCAAGTGTTAGAGGCCAATACAGTGTGGGTCGACTTTGTGGTGGGTCCCTTGGGGAAGATGTACGTCGCGACCATTTCTCGCTTGTGTGGCGGATTGTTGTAAGTGGGAGCAGAACTGCCATCGCCGGGGTCCGCAGACCAGATGTCTGCTTGGGTGTCACTCGGGGCGATTTGACCTTCGCTGAGTGGAGGAAGTTCGATTTCCAGTCGGCAGCCGGTGGCACCGGCGGGGATGTTGCGGAAGGCCAGCACGGAGATCTTGTTGTCGATCAGAGGATAGCCGCTGCGCTGGAGGGTGAATTGCTGGCCCGAGTAGGGGGTGTCGGGGTTTGCGGCGTCGAGGGTGTTGATAGTGGAGGGAGCTAGAGTGGTGCAGGCCCGAGGTACAAGCTCGGTTGGGGTTGGGACAGCGGTTGCTGTGGAGAATAGAAGAGCGATGAAGGCAATGGACTTGATCATTTTGAAGTACGCAAAGAATGAACGAAGCTTTTGGAGTTTGAGCTTTGAAGCAATCTTGTCAAATTACGTTGGGTTGCTTTGGTCAGGTTGAAGAAGCAGGATGGCCCCCGCTTATTTATGTTCATTCCTCTCCATACGGATCTGTCTATAAACAGCTACGTCAAGCCTGTCTGTAAATTCCCTCATGTGGCTTCTCATATTATACGGAATGCTATCCAATCAATATCCTCTTTAACCATGGTGGCTGAGACATCGATGCCCATCAGTAGTAAACCAACATAGAACCAGTAACATTGGCCAAAAATAAGTGCTGGCGTATACGAGTCACTCGAAGTTACGAGGCGGACTAACCGAAGAAAGAACCATGAGCTCATACACGTCGACTAGAGAGGATAGCTCGCATAAAGCTGCATGAAACGCCCGATCTAGCCACTGCTATGTCGTAGTTGAGAATGTCAACATACAAGACAGAAGTATCCACGGCATGGTGTAGATGTGTCACGTTACACAGATGCACATTTAATCCAATGCACATTTAATCCAATACTTTGGGAGGACTCTTGGCATTCCTGCGGCTCAGCAATCTATCGGCTCCCTTGCATCGTGACGTCGTATAGGGTTCGGGGGCACGTATATTAGCCGCAGGTGGTGGTACTAGCTATAATAAGCTATTGTAGAATTAGCTTACATTCGTATAACGTGACCACTTCAGCTATCATATCGCTGATCCACGTAGAGAGGACGTAGCGGGGAAGACGCTTGCCTTGATGTCAGTTTTGATGGTCAGCTAGGCTAGTTTTGACCTTATGGTCCAAAAGCTTATATGGCAACTTCAGACTATGATTGATTAACGTAAGTGGACTCTAGCTGTACCAGTGCCTGTGGTGTCAAGGAATGTATTATCGATCGTCGCGGAATACTCTGCTACTTACGCGGCATTTGCGGACGACACAAGACAGGGTAGTCGTGGTTTCCCACCACTTGCTATCGGCGTCCCATATCCAAAATGGAACAGCCCCGTTGGTGATTAAAGCAAACTGGATTTAATCATAGCCAGGCCAAGGAAGCCTAATCTCACTGCTGAGCATAGTACACGATGCCTGTTGCCTATGGGGGCTGAAAATGAAACATCCGCAATCAACGTCCACGAAAGTGTCGTATTAATTTTACTTTCACCCAGAGTCAGAAATCTATAGAGCATCGGGAATACCATATTTTCTAGCTGTGGCTAAGAGACATCTCATTCGGTGAACTAATTCGCCCCAGTAAATCCCCTATCCTAGTCCCAACAAGCCCGATGGACCCTAAGCCACCACAGAGCGGTCTAGAATGAGCATGTCCTAGTTCAAGTACGATAGGGCTTCTTGAAAATCCATTCATGAACCGGTAGACACTCTATTCCCTTTCTAATAAAGTTTCGTTCACTAATGAAATCACGCCCAGAAGGCTGACCAGTTTCCTCATAGGATTCACTCCTGACGAATAGAGTTCCACACAGCCGAATCATTAGCAGCATGCTACCTACCAAGGTGCATGGGCTGACATATGCAGTTTTCATGCTCGGTAACATACAGGGTAGGTTGTGCAGATGTTAGTGGCGTAGCCAACGCCCAAGCCAGGGCCGTTCCGCGTTTTAATAACATATTTGCGGCTATGGTGATATATTCAAATTAGCTCATATTGCATACGTTTATTCCAAATTCCGGTACATAAGAAACATACTAGGACATCAATACGCACTAGGTCTATTCTCAGAGATATACTCGCAAGGATGTGATGCCACAACGTTCATCAATAGACCTAGATATAACTAGAAAGCTAGTATAGTAAACAATTGACTCACCAACAGATGCTTACGTGTGCTAACCTGATTACTTCATACTCAGTGGAACAGATGCCATTCAACGTAGCTGCCTTCGCGCAACCCAGGTGAAATTGAAACACAACGGTCCTCATTTTCAAGGGTAGCCCACCACTCCTCTCACAAAGCCCTCTATGACTTGCTGTATTACAGGCGTCATCTGCGGAAGGCCCTCAACGATCTCACAGACGCCTCATGCGTAACAGCAAGTACTTATGAGCGTGACAAAGAACCCGCTCCTGTTGGCATGTCCCTGCTCCATTATCATACTACGTAATACGTCTCTTAGCCCACCATGAATGGTCAGTATTACTGCAGGAGGAAAAGGACCAGACTAAATATGAATTGTATGCCACCGTAAGGTGCGACTACGACAGCAGTGGTAACACTGTATGGAGATAGGACCAACATGTAAACGCTTTAAGCTATGATCGAAGATATGGTACTACGCGTGAACTCCTGGGTGGCAGAATAACATGCTCGGGTGCCCTTGGTGGTTTGTGGAGCATAGCCCGATCGCTTTTGGCAGAGTATCGTTCTCCTTGCTTACGACTTTGACTAATGAATCCGATCTTTTGTCGTTATTTACCTGGTTATGACCAGGCTAGATATCTTAGAATGGATGCATTTCTAAAAGCAAGTGCTAGGGTTCACTTAGGGTTCAATACTGGCCAGGTGAGCACAGTGATGGATCGACCAAAAGTTGAAGCCCCAGTCAGCTGATGCTGATTTAGTGATAATCCCAAACTACACTTTGACCATTCCATATAACCCTCCTGGATTCGAAAGCATGACCATGCTGTAATGCCTCACCTGTGTGTGCAACATCTGTTATGGTGGCACTGGACTTTACTAATTATATCGATATCACGACACCATACATTGTCGCCATAAGTGCTACTACATTTTAACTGGACGCGAAAAATAATACCATTCATGTTACATAGCAGCTATCCCTCAAAAATTCCAACGGTACACATTGTGCAACTTCAAAGAGAACATGGGCATCATCAAAGCCCATCTAGTGGTCGAAAGACCTTCATCCAACGCTAAAGCTAACATTAGCAATGTCCCGTAAGCTTGGTCAAAAAAGAGCCTACCTTATCATACGGCTTCGTAGAGTCCACAAATCTCAAATCAGTTGCTAATCGAATCCGTCTTTCGGGATCTTTGTTCTTGCAACTAGCGTGGACCATCCAGGGATTATGGAAGATAACATCCCCAACCTCATACTCCCCAATCAGCCACTTTCGATTAACCTTCTGTCCGTACTCAACCGTATCTCGACTCAAGAAACCACCGTCATTCATATTCTTATTGAAAGCAGACACACGTTCTTCATCAGTTAGGTTACCAGCGTTTCGTCTAAAGTCTTCTTCCGTCTTCTGTCCAATATCAGTCGAACCTTGGAGATACATCAACCCACCACCTTCAAGAGAGATATCCCCAATAGGCACCCACGCTGTAAGACTAGTCGGTGGCCCGGCACGGAGATACATCTGATCGAAGTGGACGGGTGTGAGTTCACTATCTGGAACAAATGCTCTCAATAGTGTCCGTTGTAACATGGTAATGTGCTCCCATCCTGCGAACCGCCGGATAAATGCTCTGAGCTCTTCTATCTTACAGAAATCGAGGTAGAATTGAGCTTCATGTGCGCTGATCATGAGCTCTAGGTATCTTTCCGATTCTTCGTCATCCTTGAGTCCGAAAAGCCGGCGGAGGTTCCCTGGTGGGAGGTACTTGCGGCTGTCCTTTTCGCTGAAGATTCCTTCGACGGTGTCCGTGCCGGGCTTGAGGAGGCCGGATGGGGACATATACTCAAAGTATTCGCGGCGGCATTTGAGGACGGACTTTTTGGGGAGAAGAGCTTTTACCTATGTTGAGTCGATAGTGTGTTAGAATGGTTAAAGTTGGACTATGGCTAGAATAGACTTACCAGAAGATAGCCATCACGGTTAAATCGCTCCCGCATGACTTCCAGCGGGGTATCCTTCGAAGTTGGCTGCAAATAGCCAATTCTTTCTGGGTCCATAGGACCAAAATTGGACTCTAAGCTGAGGTTCTTCGGGTCTGTGGGATAGTATTTGCCGTATATATCGTCTTTGGGGAGAGCTTGCTGCTGCTCTGTGGTGGATGCAGAGGTTAAGACCTCAGATTCAACAATCGTAGCCATTTGGAGGTGTCTCTGTAGTGATCTATTGAAGCAATGGGAATTGATAGCTAGCCTAAATCTACAAAACAACTGACCTAGGTGTAGAGAATATGTCGTTCTTATAACTTGAGCATGTCAAAGAAGACCCCACGCTCAACCAATCAGATGCCGTTCCCGTCTATAGCCGAACTACAGCCGTGCGCCAGTTTCTATAGCCGATGGACCAGAATCATTTCTTCCCCGCACTCATTTTCCACATCACTATGAACTACTGAGGTCGAATCATCAAGCTTAATTATGACGAAAAGTAAAGGGGAACGTCTCTACCGAGCTTGCATCCGCTGCAGGCAGCGGAAAACGAAATGTGATCTGTAAGTGTCCCATAAGGCATGCCACCTTAAGATTGCCGCCTAACGGAGTTAGACAATACACCAACGAATATAATTATTATCCCTGTTCAAAGTGCTTTTCCGAGGGACATAGATGTGTTATTGCAACTTCGCGACGAGGTGGTGATTACTCTCGGTTTCGTGTCCGCAAATCCCAGAAACAGAGAGTGGAGGAGCTTCGAGAATGCGATCGCTCGGAGCACACCATTGAACCCAGAGGTGTAGATTCGGCCAATACAGAGACTGCGGTAGCAGACCACAATCTTGGGGGTATTCAAAATCCGCTCGAGGCTCTTCAGATTCTCGCACAGACGGCTTCAACAGAAAGAAATGCGGAAAAGAGAAAAAAGTCAATGTCTCAAGTCCACACTAATCAGATGTCTGCGAGAGAAGAGAGTAATGCCCATGGTGGCCCTTTAACTCATTCACCAAAGGACTCTCCGAGTCTCCTCACCAGTGAACTTATTCAGAGTGGCATCGTGGATATTCTATTGCTGGAGCCTTTGCTTCAATAGTACGTAGTACATCCAACAGCGCCCACTCCAGACTAACGTTTTGACCAGCTATATCCAAAACTTCCATCCATATCTTCCAATTGTGCCCGGCCATCTTTTGCCTCTAGATAATATCACTCAATCGTGGGCAAAGGAGACATTTCTTTTAACGGCTGTATTGACCATCGCAACAACGGACCGAGTGGGACTAGAAGGGTTGCATGCAAGAATATCGCAGTACATGGAAAAGCTAATCCTGCGAGTGGTGTTAGGTACTGTCAGTGTTCGGCATGTTGGCTCCGTGGAAGGACTGCTGCTCTTGGCCGAGTGGGTTCCACATATCAGTGCCGAGGAATGCGCAAGGGATGCTGCAGCCAACAACGGTTCATCGCACCAAGTTCGAGTGACTGCAGAAGATAGTGTTTCATGGAATCTCATTGGGCTGGCGGTCCGCCAAGCTTATTTGCTACATCTGGAAAGGTACTCCTTCCGAGGTGAATCCAAGGATGAGGATAAGTTGGACTATCATCGCAATAGACTGGCATGGATTTGTAAGAAGGATCTCCATATTCCATTATTCCAAGCTAACATATCTAGTTACGTACCTTGCCGATCGTCAGATTTCTATACAGATGGGACAAGCATTCTGGTGTCGCGGACCTGGATTATCTACTCGGTTCACGATCGAAGACTACCCCTATCTACGACCCCAAAAGGCAAATGGGGTGGATTATGCAAGTTTTGTCCAGGCTCAAGTTGAGTTAACTACTATTTTTGGGAATATCCATGATATCCTGTACGCATCTAAAACTCGCACTGTACAGCTTATGCTCATGGGCGACTACACCAAATATCTCGATGATAGCTCCAAGGCACTAGCCATGTGGAAAGAGGCCTGGGTCAATGTCGATCTACCTCCTCACCTAACGGGTCTCCTGTGTCTCCAGTTCGAGTATCTTCGTCTTTACATCAACGCGTTTGCTTTCCAGGCGGTTCTTTACCGAACACCCAAAGGTTCTGCTGGATCTGATAGTGGAAAGACCTCGTACTTCCCCTATAGCGTCATGGCGAGCGCTGATGGTAGACATATCTATATTGCTATTGATGCAGCCAAAAGCGTGCTCAAGTATCTTATGGACCGGTTGAACCCCACAAAGCACCTTAGATATATTCCTATCCGGTTCTATCTGTACGTCTAATGCATCTACTGCTACCGTGAGATAATGCTAATCAGTCTATAGATACGAAATACATGCTTCAGTCTTCCTCTTTAAGGCGCTGACTGTTGGGGCTTTAAGTTTGGAGGAACAACAGACCTGTACGACACTAGTTCGCCAATTCATCGCCATGCTCAAAAGTGCCGCTACAAGCACATCACACATCGCCTCCAGATACAGCAAGTTGCTCACAGGTCTGTGGTTCCAGGGACAAACCACACCTGAGATAGGAGACGAGTTTGTTCAGTCGAGGTACTCGGCGCAACACCCGCTGCCGAGCCCCATAGACCTCGACGAATTTACAAATACGTCCGCGACGGATAGTACAGGCCCTTTCCAGGTTGAGTTCTCCACCCAACAGGTATTATCGTTCCTGGAGCCAACTGAAGGTTTGGAATGCCCTGACACTTTCTTATCCAACTTACCGTTTCTTCGCGGCGGATTCCCTGACTTAGATAACCATGGCGTGGGGCAGCTTTTGATGGATTTGTAATTGATAGTACTTTATTTGATAATCATGGGAACACGGAATAGTTACTAATGGTAATAGTAGCAATGATGGAATTGATATCTATAGCCGACGCTAATTCCCCGCAAAATCGTGCGTGGCCGTGCCTACCCCGGATTCTATTTCAGGAATAGTGTGACCCCGCATCATCAGTACTTGCTTTCTCTACTCATCGTTGGGAATGCGGAGAGTTCATTCTGTCCAAGCTATCCCAATGTTCATTTGGCTGGCTAGTCAGAGAAACGAGGCAAACTTTCACAATGGCCGTCTACAGCCGTACTCTTGGCGTAGATATACATACCGCGTCTCCATTGATACTTAAAGGGGCCTCCAGTTATCAAAGATTCTATAGCATTAGAACTCTATAAGATAGAGGCCTATCTTTCAAATGACACTCCTTCAGAGAATTATTCGCAATGATACCGTCAAGTCGGATCCCCCGGAGATATACAATTTCCGGGTAGTCCTAATCAGCCTTTCGGTGTGCCCAACATCCCCTTTGTGTAGTATATGCCCATAGAAACTGATGGCATCTAGGCATGTGGAGCGTCTATGCTTTTTGGGTTTGATATGGGTGTCATTGGAGGTGTTCTTACCATGAACTCCTTCAAAGAGTGAGTCCTTCTGCCCGATGTAACCACCTGCACAAGGCTAACCGAATGAAAGACAGTATGAGCTAGTAGGAAAAGAAGACACTGTTCTAGCAAACCTCGAGTCGAACATCGTTTCGGTCATTCAGGCAGGGTCTTTTCTGGGTGCACTCGTGTCCACATACGTTGCAAATGCCATTGGACGACGCTTATCACTAATACTCTCGGCATTGATACTGTTCGTCGGTGTTGCTTTGCAAGCTGGCGCTAGTGGCATCATTGGCGTCTTGTATGCAGGACGGTAAGTGAATTCGTTTATTGAAAGTTTCTCATTAACTAAGATGGACATGGTCTATAGCTTCATCGGGGGTGTCTCCATCGGCATAGCATCTTCTGTGTGTCCAATATATATTGCGGAAAACGCACCACGAGGCATCCGTGGGTTACTCACGGGGTTCTATCAATTAACTCTAGTTTTCGGTCTCACGGTAGGTTTAGATTTTATGATATAGATCTCGATGTTTTCGATCAGTTGGATATATCTAACAAGGGTATACTACAGCTAGCGTTCTGGATCAACTACGGCTGTGAACGTCACTTAACGGGAAAGGAGCAATTCATCATTCCTCTTTCACTTCAAGCATTTCCCGCCGTGATCCTTCTGGTCGGTATGCTTCTTGCAAACGAGTCACCTCGGTACCTCGCGATGAAGCGACCGGAGAGAGCACCACGCGTCCTCGCCACACTCCGGGGGTTACCCGAAGACCATCCATATGTGATAGAGGAGTTGAACAACCTGCGGCTTCAACTGGAAGAGGAGTCCCAGCACTCGGAATCATCGACCTGGTCTCTGTTAAAAGAATCGTTTTCGAAGAAGTCCTACCGCCGGCGATCAATCCTATGCATTACCCTCATGATGTGGAGCAACATGACGGGGACCAATGCCATGACATACTATTCGCCCACCATCTTCGCCAGTGTCGGCCTATCATCCTCGTCGGTGGGTCTGTTTGCGACGGGGATATACGGCATCGTCAAGTTTATAGCCTGTGGCATCTTTATCGTTTTCGTATCGGATACACTCGGACGCAGAAGATCGTTGTTATGGACAGGGATTGTTCAGGTATGCAATGTCGTGTCATGTTGTCGAACAATCTATTTATAGCCGGGCATAGGGCATCATGCTATTTTATGTCGGGTTTTACGTCCGATTTGATACGATATCGGAAAACGCCCCCATCACACCTCAAGGATACATCGCCCTAATCGCCATATATCTCTTTGCCGCCGTATATCAATTTGGATGGGGGCCAGTGGTATGGTCTTATTGCGCAGTAAGTCTTACGCGTCTCCCTGTAGTATATGCTTCTGCTAAAAGACGGGGCTAGGAAATTCCCCCGGCACGCCTTCGGGCCCTCAACATGGGCATGGCTACAGCCTCGCAGTGGTTCTTTAATTTTGTTGTTGCCAAATCCACGCCGACGATGTTTGCGACATTGGGGAAAAATGGGTACGGGACTTATTTTGTGTATGGGAGCTTTTGTTTCGTGATGGTTATATATACATGGTTCTTTGTGCCGGAAACTAAAGGTATGGTTATGGTTGCGTTGACTTACTTTTAAAACTCAGAAAAAAACGGGACTAATCATGGACGATCTTATAATTAGGGCTATCGTTGGAATTTATGGACGAGCTTTTTGAGCGGGATACCGTGCGTGGCAAGTTTATGCCGACGCGCGATGTTCATTACTTGGCCGGTAAGGCGCCAGAGTAAGATGTTTGTGTACTTTTAGGGCACGTGTATCCTTGCTTGAATTTGGTAGACAAGAATACGGAGGTAGTCTAAATATCAATTCAGTTGAACGAGCTCGGCGCAAAGTAGTAGGTATTCTTCAGTAGTCGCACCATAGGGCCACAAAAATCAAATTTGATTTCCAGGTGATTTTTTCCACTCAACTATGGAATATTCTCGAGGCATGATAGAACGTAACAATATCTATGGGAAATGATACAAAGACGATCCTCTGAGGATAAAAACCCCGGGCGGACCTTTGATGAATATACCGAAGAGAACCAGTTATATCAAGGGGTCTAGCTCCCGGTTCATGAGTGACTGGCCATCTACATTTACTTGCTGATGAAACACTGTATGAAGCCCCGGCGGTTCTCGGCGCCATCCGCGTTAAAGGTACACAGTAATCATGCAACGTGGTAGGCTAGAAAGCTACCTAGCAGGTTCAAATAAGTAAGTGAACTTAGGTGTACCGGATCAGGTACTTTACGGAGTGCACTACGTAGCAGTCTTAGTAGCTCATTACAGGCTCAGTGGCTCAATCTTGCACTCATGGACTTCATCCACAGGCCACACCTCACGGCAGTGCAAGCGCATATTCTTCTTCGAGTCCAAGAATAGGACATTGTGAAAGTGGTGCTTAGTATATATCGCTATCGAGTCTTCCGGGTTAGGGCAGTACACCCCGCACCATCGACTGGGGTTAGCTCACGTGCACTCATCGCGGCGGCTATTGAGTCACAACAATGGCCACAGTTATTTATTCAGCTCATTTCGCACTGTCCTATCTATCCTATCAAGATAATCCAACTGTGACAGTGATGGCAACCCTTACCGTCGCCTCGAGGGCAAATCCTGCTCTCACTCTCCCTGCTGTTTTGGCTGCAGCATACGCGAGGGGCCACGGGATTCCACTGGACGTGACTTACGAGAATGTAGACTTATTAACTAGTGGCCCCGTGGAGCTCGTTACTCTTAATGGACGCCCCCTCGCTGGAGATGATATTCTCGACTACTTCCATGATATTCTGCCTGGTTGTCAAACGAACCAGCGCGAGGTAGGCCCCTGTTTACGGAAGTAATTGTGCAGAAATTGTCATAGCATTCATCTGATCGCTTGACACAGATCAGTAAGTGGATTAAATGAAGTTCTCAACTGACTATCGTTGACATCTTGTCTTTACGAACCGCTATCACTGGACTCGAATCACACATGACCCTTCGCTCGTATATAGTCGGGTACTCTATCACCCTGGCAGACGTCGCTATTTGGGGTGCACTCCGTGGAAACAGGGTAATTGTGGGACTTCGGCGAAAGAGTCCCAACGTAAATCGGTGGTTTAACTTTGTCGAGAGTCGCAGCCCATGGGTAATTAAGGCGGTAGACGAGTTCAACAGCCAGACGCAAGTGAAGAAGGCATCAGGCGCGAACTACAATATCGGGTTAAAGAATGTCGAAAATGGCATTGTGTGTCGGTTTCCTCCAGAGCCTTCTGGATACCTACACATTGGACACGCCAAAGCAGCGCTCTTGAATGATTACTTTGCTCATCAGCACGGAAATGCCAGAGGTCTCCTAATCTGCCGCTTCGATGACACGAACCCCTCCAAGGAAAGCCAGGAATTCATGGACGCAATCATCCATGACCTCTCTCTTCTTGGTATCTCGCCAGATCGCGTTACGTACTCCAGCGACTATTTTCGACAGATGTACGAGGCGTGTAGGGAGATGATCCAGTCGAGGAAGGCCTACGCAGACAACACCACCAAAGAAGTCATGCAGGACCAAAGAATGAAAGGCATTCCCAGCACGTGTCGCAACATGAGTATAGAAGAAAGCCTTTTCCGCTTCGAGGAAATGAAATCTGGTTCTCCACAAGGCCTCAAATGGTGTATCCGGGCGAAGATATCTACCGACAATCCAAACAAAGCTCTCCGAGACCCGGTTATCTACCGTTGTAACCACGTATCCCATCATCGGACTGGGACATCATGGAAGATATACCCCACCTATGACTATACCCCACCTATGACTTCTGTGCTCCATTTCTAGACTCAATCGAGCAAGTAACACACGCCCTACGAACAAATGAATATCGCGACCGAAATGCACAGTATCGTTGGATGCAGGAGGCACTCGGTCTCCGGAAAGTCGATATCTGGGACTTTTCCAGGCTGAGTTTCGTCCGGACAGTCCTATCCAAGCGGAAACTTACTGCAATTGTTGACAGCGGTGTTGTCTGGGGCTGGGATGATCCGCGAATGCCAACTGTTCGTGGCATTCGCAGGAGGGGCTGTACCATTGCGGCTCTTCGGGAGTTCATATTGGAGCAGGGCCCGAGTCAGAATATTGTCAATATGGATTGGACGAGATTCTGGGCTATGAACAAGAAGCATATTGATCCTGTTGCCGCGCGCTACACTGCGATACCTAAGGTGGAGGCTGTAACTGCTCTCGTTGACGGGATTGAGATGTCGATGTCTGCTGAAAAGCTAAGACATAAGAACCGTTCTTTAGGGACAAAAACTGTCGTTTTTAACAAAGAGATCCTGATCGGCCAAGCCGATGCCCGTCTATTCGAGGAGAACGAGAGGATCACCTTGATGAACTGGGGCAACGCTGTTATCGACAAGATCGGTACAAGCTCACAGACCGGGAAAATATCTTCTTTACGACTGAGACTAGACCTGACATCGGATGTCAAAACGACCGACAAGAAAATTACATGGTTAGCCAAAGAAGCAGGAAACTTGATCCCGGCTAAGTTGTACACCTTCAACCATTTGCTTATGAAAGATAAGCTTGAGAAAGATGACGACCTGACGTCTTGCCTAACAATTCCAAGCGAACGCTGCACAGAGGCTTGGGCGGATTGTAATGTCTCACGGCTTGCTGAGGATGACATTATTCAGTTCGATCGGATAGGGTATTTTAGGGTAGATAGGGCGTATCGTGGTGGTGATGCGGTGGTTTTATTTAATATTCCTACGGGGAAGGGAACTTAGGTCAGTAACTGTTCATTTTCTGTGGAAATGGGGCTCAAAGAGAATTTAAACCTCTCCTTTGCAGATTGTGGCCTGATAACATATTTCGTCGGTCATGATGAGCTTCCAGTTGGTACTTATGTGCCCAGATTCATACAGCCATGATGGTATCTATCTTCCTCTCTCTACATCGCTTATTGCGGCGGACTAAGGTAGCTCCAGCTTAGCTAGAAAGTGGAGAAGCTCACAGTGGCTCAATTGTGGAACTTCCCTATCATGGCAAGATAGGACAATGACACAACTCGCCAAAGTGCATGAAGACCACCGCCGACAGATCTACGCCTCCGTAGTTAGATCATTTAACCTCAGAGTAAACTAGAGGACATATCTAGCATCGTTCCGTGACCTGTGTATCTTGATTTTAGAGATACCCATATCAATATGGCCTTCTCATATTGGATCATCTATCTTTGGGAAAAGGGACACAGACGGTGATTATGTGACAGCAAGTGAAGAACCCACCCGGGCGTATTCAACCCTAATCCGACCACTTCACACAAATTACTACAAGAGGGTCCTTGGTGTACTTCGGAAGGTTCCCAGGAAAGGAGAAATACTGCATCACCATAGTCTGATAGTAATCGATTATCTTCCTCCCCTCGTATGCAATGCAAATTCAGAATATCTAATCTAACTGATCCTCTTCTGTCAAATCCCGTAAACTCTCCAATATCATCGCAGGCCGCACAATTGTACCAGAATTACCACATACTATCATACGCATGATAGGATGTCATTACAATGTACTCCCCACACCTGGTCCGACGCTACAGACAAAGCTTTATTTCCTCGGAGATGAGGCGACTACATGCATGGCAAATCACAGACGCTAATGCACGGCGCTAGTATGAGGCCTTTAGTAGGGATCAGGGATCTGGTTAAATAGTGGAGAACCTACCCGAGCTTGGGGGGCTTGGCCTAGGCTTATACTAGTCCCGTGGATAAAGGCGTGATTAGCGTATATTTGCTTTCGTGGTAAGAACCCATCCTTAATCAGTTTGCATTTAGCTTCTGATCAATCCAGAGGGTATGTGATTATTTGACTCTTGTGGGTGCGGCTGGAATCGCTGGCTTGAGCTGGTGTATTAATTCGTATATAAAGGGAAGTTCGCATTCGTATACAAATGTTGAGAATTATTATATAGTCTATTGTAATCTATTCTAGCAAATGCTGAGGTAAAGTGCAAGGTATGTCTATCACTCTATCATAGGAAATATTCACGCTGTGCCAGGCAAGAATGTAAGGATCCGTACAAAGACAGGGAAAATATCCAAGTCCTGAAAGAAAAGGAAAAAGAAAACAAAGGAGGGCAAGCGGAGGGTAAAGTAATTCTATATGCAATCCTTAAAAATTGAATAGAAACAAGGGAAGGGAAATGGAAGCAGTACTACACTGCGTTTGGAAAGTAGGGCCTGTACTTCACGGAGAAAAGCCACTTTCTCCAGTGTGTATATACAAGCATTCTCGTGCACGGGAACTGGTAATGAAGAAGGTAATGATGCGTATAAGAAGCATTGATAAACTTGACGAAGTAGCGGAACATCTATTCAGCCTTCTTCGAAGCCTTGGTCCTCAGCTTCATCAAGGCGAAAACCAAAGCGTATCCACTGATCGCGAAGATAACGCAAATACCGGCGTCTCTCCAGCCGTAGTAATAGTGGTTGATATTGAGGGTAGTCAGGAAGTCACTACCACTGCGGTACTCGCAGACCCTGCACCCTGAGGTCGCATCGGGGTTGGTCAAGTTGATTCTCCACCCGCTGCCGGCCATATAGTCGGCAAGATAATCGCCGCAGGTGCCATTAACTGGGTCAAAGACCGCAAATTCGTCCTCGTTGCAAGTCACCTTGGCACCCCAGATGCCGAATACCAACATGCCGGAGGTCACGTAGTTGAACGGGTTCAGGTAGTACATCCAGTATCTCCAGAATACGGTTAATTGGGTGTAGGGCACGAAGATGCCACACATCAACGTGAGTGTACTGATGATGAGAGGGTTGACAAGCGCGGCAAAGGTCGGATTTGGCGCGTAGGCTGCAACGAACTGGCCGATACCGGTATAGATGAATTCATAGATGAGCATGATAAAGAACGTGGCTCCGGATCGGTTAGAGTCCCAAGGCAGTCTCACACAGTAATACCAGCAGGCAAAATAGAGAACGGCACAGACGCAAAGATAAGGAAATTCGGACACAATCAATCCGGTAACGAAGGCAACCCATGAGTACATCTTAGACTTCTTTTCACGAGCATCGTAGATATCACGGCGTTGTATGAACAACGGCTGAAGTTGGTTAATAACACCAGGTGCAACGAATACAAAGTTAAAGATTGTGAACATCTTCAATTGTAGAGCTGACACACTGGGGCCAGTGTGCCAGAAGGAAAATCCGTTGAGCAGCGCCGAAATAATGTGTAATGAGAACTTGTTATTAACGTAGTTGGTGTTCCGGAACATGGCAACATTCATGCGATGCGTAACAATCTTGACTTGGTCCCACAAGGGCATCGAGAACTCATAGCCATCGTCATGAGTTCCAGGGGGTTTCGCAGCGGCGTCAGCAATTAAATGATCAAGCTCGACCATCATACGTTCGTGTTCAGGGGACTCAAGCCAGATCTGGTGCCAGTCTTTATCTTTCACCTCTTCGATACCTCCAGTCACCACATCAATCATAAACTCAGCAGGGTTCGCCTCAATTGGACAACAAGCACCGTACTTGCCAAAGTATTGTTTGATTGCTGCACCGTTGTCACCAATATCGCCGAAGTACACGGTCTTTCCGCCCCTGGCAAGGAGGAGTAGAGTATCGAATTGAGCGAAAAGCTGGGCTGAAGGCTGATGAATTGTCACGAGCACAGCTTGACCGACGTCTGCAAGTTTCCGAAGGAACCTGACTGTGTTGTAGGCCGATTGTCCATCCAAACCAGATGTAGGTTCGTCCAAGAAGATTAGGATACTAGGCTTCGATACCAGCTCCACTCCGATAGTAACCCGCTTTCTCTGTTCAACACTAAGTCCATTGCCGACTGTTCCAATCAGAGTATCTGCCAGATCGTGAAGCTCAAGTAGGTCAATAATTGTCTCTACGTACTTGAGCTTTTCTTCCCTAGGGGTATCTCTAGATTGCCTTAGTAGTGCAGAAAATTCCAATGCCTCTCGGACGGTTGCGAATGGCTCATGGACATCCAATTGCTCGCAGTAGCCTGCCATTCTTTGGAATGAAACAGGCAGCTCACGGCCATCAACCAGAACTGAACCCTTGATTGTGCCTTCGGTTTTGCGCTGAGCAAGAACGTCAAGCAATGTCGTTTTGCCTGCACCGGAAGACCCCATCAAGGCACCTAACATACCAGGCTTAACCCATCCATGGATATTGTCCAGTAGAACCCTTTCGCCAGTGGGGGTATTAACCGTGTATGTAAGGTTTTTCCATGTGAATATAGACGTATTGTGTGTCAGATTCCCCTCATCAACAGAGGTCAGCGCATCACCAGAGCCCTTCTCGCGCGCGGGATCTTTCTCCCTCTGCGCCTCTGCATCCAGATGGGCACGGTGGGCCTTGAGCTTCTCCCGAGGTATAAGGAGAGACGCCCCAGCCCCGGCCCCACCCTTCCAGAAAGAAGTACAAATAATTGTCACCACGGCGAAGAATCCCCACCATCCCCAGAGGACGCCATAGTTGCGCCACATTTGCGAATGCTTATAATGGAGGGAAAGGAGGTACTGATCGCCAGTGACGTAATTGGCACCACGAAGAGCACCTCCCACACCTGTACAGGCCTTATTCGTAGAGCTGACATTTTCGTATCCCGGTCCACTGGGCACAAGGTTATTCCCGACACAGGGGATAGTTTGCCCGTGGAATTCGTTCGATAGCGCTGCTTGGAACGCGTAGGCAAATGGGTTCGTATAGTACAACTCAAGGAACCAGTTCTTGATGTGTCCTTTGGGGATCATGTAACCGGCATACATGACAATGCCCTTGACAGCGGTTCCCGAGATCTTCGACGCAGCCTCGAAAGTACTAAAGCCAGCGCCAATACATCGGAACAGGGCTGTAATGCACAAGGTGGTGGTAAATAGAATGGCCCAGAAGGTGAAGAAGGCGGCTGCAGTATGTTTCAAACCCGTCATCCAGTAAATCACAATGGCGAATAGCGTGCATTGAACCAGAAGAACGGGAAGATCAGCGGTAATCTGCGCAAGGCAGAAGGCGGACGGGTGATACATGGCGAAGGACTTGTGCTTAACCAGCACAGGACGGCCCTTAAATGATTCGGTGACTTCGGACATGGCAACGATACAGTTGTACAAGAGGGCAAAGAAGACGGCACCACCCTTTGTGAATAAACCAGCGGTTGTGTCAGGGGAGTTGTAGAAGCAGGATCCAGCGATGAGAGCCATAACGACCGATAGTACCTGTTTTATGAGGAAGGTAGACTTCTCACCCCACAGAATCTGATATTGGCGAATCGTACAAGCGATGAGCTGATCCCAAAAGCCAACGGTGAGCGTGCTACTATTGGGAAGGTGCTTTGCCTTTTCCCAGGCCACGGACTCCTTGAAGTCTTCCGTCCGCTGACGGGCAGCGTCAGAACGAGGATAGTCATACTCCCTCGTCATAGTCTGGTACAACGTGGATCGCTGGTATTCTGCCAGAATCGCCTCAGCATTCTTTGGGAATCGGTTCTCAAATCCGGGTCGGATCTTTCGCTCGGTCGGGACAGTCACACCGGTCAAATAGTCACCTGAAAGTTCGATCAGTATAGAGCCAAGACATACAGTTTCTGAGGAAAATGACCCGCATACCAACATTGGCGCCGTCGGAGTACACAAAGCCCAGATCCTCCATGAAGGGTTTGGCAGAGGCAGCTGGGCCATAGTAGATCTGTTTTCCCTCGTCCAGCACTAAAACCTTATCGAAAAGGTTGTAGATACCGTTTCCAGCCTGGTAGAGGGTCACGATAGTGGAAAGACCCATCACATTGGTCATTGCTCTCAGGGCTTTCGCCCACTCCAAGGCTGTGCTTGCATCAAGGCCTCTAGTGCTGTTGTCCCAGGTGAAAACAGAGCCATTCGTGGCCATGCATTCGATGATAGAAACTCTTTTTCTCTCACCACCTGAAACACCGCGGACGAATTCATTGCCGACCTTTGTGTCGGCAGTGTGTGCAATCTTCATGGATTCTAGTAGAAACTGTTTTGTCTCGGCAACATAATCGTTAACTGATTTGGCCTCAGCGGGAAGATGCGCCGGGACCTTGAGTTTAGTTGCAAAATCCATTGTTTGGCCAACGGTTAGACGAGGATAAAACAGCTCTTCCTCGGTATTCATGACAATCTGACCTCGATAATGAGCTGCTTCCTCCGAATTCATGCTTCCAAAAGACACATCACCGTTTACAGAGTGGTATCCCTCGCGTCGGTTGGCAAGCATCTTAAGCAGTGTAGTGCAGCCCGACCCCGGCCGACCCAAAACCAGCAACATTTCGCCGGGTTTAACACAACCATGGCTATCCTGCAAGATTGCCTTGAGAGGTGGCTTCCGGCGCCAGTCCTGAATGAGCTGAATGATATTATACTGAGTCAACTGGTTTTCCTTGACTGCTGCCTCGGCTGCCAGAACTTCAACAGTGAGGTTCTGCCATGTTACGCCCAGCTCACGCTTTTTGTAGCCTGCCGCTTCTGACCGTTCTTTGTTCCGAATGACCTGGTCTGTCATACTCCATTCCGCATCTCTACCGGGAGGAGGGGTGATATGTGGGCTACCGTGGACGGCAAGGGTTTCGGCACTGGTGGCTTCACGAACGTTGTTTTCTGGGACACCCAGGGTTGGCTTTTCGCTATATGCTTCGAACTCTTCGCCAGACTGGTCTCCATATTCGGTCGGTGCTGTTGAGGCTGGAGGGGCCTCATCGTGAAGATGGTATTCCATCTTGCACGTGCGGTTGTTGATGATAGCAACGGTGGTATGAGAAAGTTTGGCTCATGCACGCAGATGAGGACGGCGGGATATTGGCATTGAGTTGATGTTGGTATAGTCTATGCTCTGAACTCTTCTCAAAAGGGAGTAGCGAAAAGTGGGAGAGGCTATGTATATGTATAATTCCTAAAATATAGAACAGATCCGTCAAAAGTGGGAATGCTTGGGGGAGTGCGCCTTTGTCAACACGCTAGAACAGTCCCACCAAACATATTCTTGTGATTATCGTGTTCCCACATAGTCCCAACTGGGTAAAAGACATGCTCAGGCCGGCTACCCGGAGAGAGAGGCTGGTGAATGATAAAAAGCCAAGACGTAGCAGTCCCTAACAGTCCGCAGAATATAACGCATATCTGCCAAAGTGGATCTGAGGGTATCTCTTCCGCAAAAGGCTGCGGCCTGATTTGCGAGTTTGTGCTCCATATAGTTCGTAGTCCAGATATTCGACATTCTAGAATCTCGTTATTCGTGGCCAAGTACCCCACTGTGTTTGAGATAACTACTACAAATCTATATCTCGTCGAGTATGGATGCGGGAAACATCCCGATCGAGCCGATCTGCCACATTAGATTTCGTGAGCCACATAGCTGGGTCCTGGAGCCACATGGGACTTATACCATGCGGGGCTACCCATTTCTTGCTAATGTACGGAGTACGGAGTAATGTTTCTGTTTCATATTCTCGAACGAGATAAAGAACTCCACAATGTGGCGCCCTGCCGCGGTTGATCGGCCTAGTCTTGGCTGCCGATATTTTTCGGCCTCCCGACTCGGCAATGCCCGCGTGGAGCTCTTCGCCTATTAAACTGTATCGTCATCTACTTTTCAAACAAGAATTCTTTCACAAGGTAATTTGGTCAATAAACCCTCAAAATACACATGGCAAAATGTACAGCTAGTTAAGATAGCATACTCCACCTCGCGCACAGCACCCTCGCACTGGAAGAATACAACTATTCACTGCCAGTTGGCCATAAAAGCACAAGATATCAGTCGAGTTTTGAATCATGGTCTAATCTAGAACGATACATGAAGTATATTATTTGCAATGCGTTAGTAATGCTCTCTAGTTTGTCGCTGCTGCGTCACTATGTTCGAACAGAGATCTAAAATTGAAACACGGATAACTACAAGTGGAAAAAGGCGATAGCCCACATCAAGGCCTATTTTATTGTAAAACATATGTTCATTCATGACCGGGGTCAAACATAATAGCACAAAGCCTGAACAAATATAAACCTTGGTCTGCGATTAGTCAAAGTAAAGTGATTTGGTGGAAATATATCAAGTGCGCTCCGTAACCTAGCTAAATATACATAATCATAACCCATAGATATTGGGCACGCTTGGCGCAAACGCATCCTCAAATGACGTAGTCATGTAGTCGTAACCCAATAGGAAATCAGTACTACTGAAGTCAAAAGGATTATCTAGCCAATGCTGTGATGCCTGCGATGGCATAATATTTCCCCCGTCTGCCATAGATATATGGGGCGTAAATAACCCGGCTGGCGTTTGCGGCACTGATGATTCGGTTTTGAAGTTTGGGATTTGTTCTGGCAAACTTGCAGTTGGCAGTGCAAGTGAATCCTGTCCAACAAAATCTTCCGATATGATAGATGGAAAACGTATCGTTTGCGTGGTCTCAGACGTAGTAACGATTGATTCCGGACTTGCCCTGTACTCTGTATTCTGTGCATTATCCATCTCATTTTCTAACGGACGATGTTCTGGCTGTCCAAGCACTCCCAAATGGCAGAGTATGTCGTGGGTTAGCGGATGGCCATGATCTTCGCATCGTAAAGGTGCTCCAGGCCATCCTTCACCTTGTTCTATATGTCGATATAGTTTCTGTAGTGCATATACTAGCCATTTTTGCTGTTCTTCTAGCATCTCGGCATATCTGTATTGCGAAAGGCTCGTTAGCTACGGAGGTCACAGACAACACAAGACAACATCCTTCAATCTGATACACACTCACCCGCTAGGATACACTTTTTCACGGCCCGATTTCCTCTCTCCATAGTTACAGCCGGTCTTGTCCAGTGTACAACGGCCACAGGGGCTTTCCCCATCGCACTGTGAAGGTCAGCACGTTGCGAAACGGCGCACAATGGGCTTTCCATCATGCTTACCTTAGCTTTCTTTGACCTACATCGGTCGCATGCCTTACATACACGCTTGCGAGGATGATTATCGGAAGCGGGCTCTTGCGCAGACGACGTTGACGCTTGGCGTTTGTTCATTTTGATCCTGGGGCAATAGTGATTCGGCCTTACATCTTCAGAGTGATGCTTATCGGACAAGCTAGTTTGATAATTCGTGGATAGGGATGAATAGGCGGCCATTAGTCATATGTGCAATATTTATGCACGCCGTTGGGTAAGTCTGCTTCCGGGCCCGCAGAGAGCCACATTGTATGTGGGGATTTCCCAATATTAGAATATCTAATTGGCCGAATACCGCCACTTCGCAAGTGCAGAAAACCTTCATGGTGGAGCCATGAGGGCCTCGGTGTTCTGGCCGGATTACTTGATCATCCTATCAATCATCCGTACTCCGTAACCTGTACGTTGCGAGTGTCTCCCACCACGAGCTATGAGGCATTTCCGTGCAGAGAAAAGGGGATTGGTCTCCCAAGTTGGACGAAGTTTTTTCGGAAAGCTCTCCGAGTGTTGATCGTGGAGCCGATCTTACGTCTTGTCAGGGTCTTCATGGTCATTCTTCGTAGGTGCAATCACTCCTTTTCCCTTATTTTCTCCCCCTTTTCTTTTTGAAAGCCGCATTTTGCTTTGTAGAAGGCTAATTGTGGCATCCAATCCGCCCAGAGCCACACAGTGAATGAGTTGGAAATAGGTCGATCCTGAACCAAAGCCAATCTAAGTGGGAGTTATATGTTCATTGTGTACTGTATAGAATGTTTCCTGAATTTCTCTGAATAGAGCTAGAGTCCTTTTCATCTTTACCAGCTTATATGATTAATTACTTGCGTTTGTGCAAGGACTTTCTTTGCAGGGGGGTAAATTGGGCTGAAGAGACATTGGTATATATCTATCTTCATGATAGTCTCCAACTATGACAACGTTGATTTGGTACACCTCCAGGAAAGAGAGTACGTGGAACTACTATATCCATCGTGTAGATTTCGCTATGCTAACCTGAGCTTAATTGATATTCTAGGAATCTAGGGTGCTTTATGGAGTACCTTAAGGTCAATTGTCAATATGCCGACTCCGCGGGAACTCGGCACCGTTCCGTGGAAGATCCTCTAAATGTCATCGACAAGCGCTCAGAGGCGGTTAACTGCGGAAAAGGGTTCATTCTGTAATCAAACCGAACATTCCAATTCTCGAATAAAAACAAAACAGACAAACCTTTGCAAATAGAATCCGCCCGGTTGGTTGGTGACGTTGAGATCGGGCCGAGAACCGGCACAAGATCCCGAACATTGCAACATCGGCATTCCAGAAGATGATTGATTACCTTTATTGGTTCATAAACCTTGCCGAGGTCCGTGGCGCGCACACTAAGAAATCAATAATGGTATCTTAGGAAACTTGCATATGTTGCTTTTAATACCCAACTGCTCCGTACCTCTACCAACTATTACTCACACTTTAGTTGTAGCCTGCTAGGAAATATTTCAGCCCTAAGGGGCTATCGCAAGTCGATAGTGACAGCATGATGATTAACTACGTAGTAGCAGAGTAAAAATTGCTGACTAAAAATAATCTTTATCCGGAAAAGACTCCGAGTTACCCGCATCTCATTCTAACATTCAAGATATCTTCCTTGGTTTGCTTATTATAAGTTTTATTCTCTAAGCGGGTAGGCTACTGGCTTCATGGAAACAGGATTATGGCCCAGCGAGTATCCTGCCCACAATGCAATAAAACATTTTCCAAAAGAGAACATCTAAATCGACACCGACTGTCCCGTAAGCTTTTCTTTGTCCCAGGTGGATTGCCGGTATTGAAACCATGGAAGACAGGGGCTAAATACAAGACGAACTATTCCAACTCTAGATACGGGAGAACGGCCTTTTCAATGTCAGATCTGCTCCAAGCCATTTTCTAGGAGGTGAAGGTGCCCGAAGCTTTGGGGAGATGGTCGGATGGATGGCTAACGGTTGTAAATAGAGATGTCCTCCTTCGTCATCAACGAGGCCATTTTGAATTGGCGTCATCGCCATCGAATGCAAATGTGGCTCGCTTAAACAGAAAGAGAGCTTTGCGCGATGAATTGGCTGAGGTGTCTGGCTATGAGACGAGTGAAGAAGCCCCAAGTTATGCCGCGGCTGAGGTATGTTAATCATAGCTATTTGTTTATTACCCGAATAATGTGGCTATAACTAATATGGCACAACAGACGGGGGAAAACATTGCTGGTGCCGGATCGCGATCAAGTCCATTGGCCTTGTCGCCATCGGATCATGCATACGAGCCCAACAGAGGATTATCGCATGATTTACCTGTAAGACCGCAGACAGTTGGCTGGGATGGAGGTCCCACAAAGATGATTCCTTCTTTAACTGCACGTAGCCTGTCTCCATCGCACGTGCATACCGATGGGAGGGGTGGTTACGGCTCGTATCCAACAGCTGACCAGACGTTACTCCCGGTCACCGACCAAGTTCACTTGTCAACTGGAACGATATCAGAATTCAATCGCAGCCCACTGATATTTGGTGACATATACTCTGGGACTGCCTTTCTTGATATCTTGTTGGGTCTCCCAGGTGGCCAGGCGACAGAAACGACAAGTGCCAACACCGAAGAATTAGCTCTACCTTGGGCCGAGAACGGAACGTCGGATCGGTTGACTATTAGCCCCCAAGTTGAAGCCGGACCAAGGAGCTATCCTGCTCATATCCGTCAGAATGTGAAGAAGGTCCAAAACTTCTGGTCAATACCGCAACGCCTCACTGTCGAGACGCAGATCTGGTACGAAATTATATCGGGGTCATCAGCGAATATATTCTCAAGACATGACTATGGGACATGCACAGAATCTTCGCAACAGCCACAGCACGCAGGACATGCTGAGATCTGCTTAAACCATGAAATTAGGTCACAGCTTCAAAATTTGAAGCGAGGTCTGCTCAAGAGACAATGCCGCTGTTCTAGCAGTGATGGCCAAATCACTGACACATGTGATGAACATTACTTTTGTGAGAATTTTAATGGCATCTTTGAACAAGGCCTTTACCTTTATTTAGATAAATATCAACCTACCTATCCTATATTGCACGTACCTACTTTCAAGCCGCAGACCGTCCACACACTTCTGCTGTTTACTATGTGCATTATCGGCTTGTCATTTGTCAAGACAGAGGAGGCAGTGCGGTTTATTTATCACATATACCCGGTATACTTGGATTTCACCTTTTGAGCTTCCAACATGCAACTAACTCGAGCCTCGGTGTCCCCTTAGGCACTCTTAGATGAAGTCTATAAACGCGTTATATCTACGACTCCCAGTGCCTCCAATCCATCAGTGATGCTAAGTCACCTTACATTAGCACATCACATGTTATTCCTACTCGTCGTGACTGAGGTTTGTTATAATGTCCCACGATGTCTGGTCTGTTTCCACGTCTAAGGACTTCTCACAGGGGAATATCTGTCCAACTAAGTCGCAGATGCTGTACGGATACACTCTAACGGTATTTTCTTTCTTTCTTCAGTTCGGACTGTGCTTCCTAGTACATATAGCTGATAACAATCTAGGCAGCCCAAAATCTCGGCCTATTTTATTTAGACGTTGGACAAATTTCAGCCTCTCTCTTCTCAACTACCACCGACGACCATATCCGATGGAAATTATGGAGTCGAATCGAGTCAATAAAAAAGTAGTACTGCCTTCCACATATCTATCATGAACTCGTCTAAATATGTCTTCAGCTTAATCATCGGTCTTATCCTCTACGACTCATCGTTGGCTGGAATCTTCTCAATGAGCCCCGTCATCTCAACAAGCACATTCCACGTCGCCCTTCCATGCGACTTCGCACTCTACCGTGCCCAATCCACACACAACTGGATGGCCTTAATTCAGAACGGCTTCAATATCACCACCCCAACAATAAAACTATCACACACCGACTTCCACCTCCCAACCCTCCCCAGCCAAGTCCACATCTCATGCCTCTACGGAATAATGTCCGCCATTCTCGTCCGCCTGACAGCAAACTACCACCGTCTGATCATCGGCTCCGACCTCAGCCAAGCAGATTGGCATCAACACATACCCTGGCGAATATACAACCTCGATAAACGCGCAACTTCAATAACTAATGTAGTTATACATTTCATCCAGCTTTATGATACTATCCTGGCCAACTCAAACCCAAATTGCATCGTTATCTGGCATAATCTATGTCTCCTCTTAACAGCCGATATCCGTCTCCATGAACGTGCTGCCGGCCGAGAAGGCCCCGAGGCGATGCAAGCAGCCCGACGGGCCATCAGTCTTTGGGCAAAGACCCCCGCTGCACGTCGAGCGTGTCTACATGCCGCCCAGATATTCCATACCCTTTCGAACTGGAAGCCGATGGATGGTATGGGATTCCAGCCTGCGCGGTGTCTGTTGAATTCTGCGCTTGTTCTTGCTTTGTATACATTGGTTAGTCCGACTAGGGCTACGGAGACTAGGCACACTGATGTTTTCGATCTTGCCACGGCAGACATTGACTGGAAGGTTGTCGGTGATGAGGGCATGACTGATAGTGTCTCTGGGGAAGGTCAACGTGAACAGTTGAGGGCCGATGATCCTGCTGTCAACTTTATTCGTTTTGGGGGGCCGGTTGTTCTCTGTGGGAAAGCGTATTTCGGGGGCGCTAGTTATGCGCGGAGGCTTTTGTTGGATTTTGCGAGTCTTTTGGATGAGGTGGGGAGGCATTGGATGGCGAAATATCCGAGGCTTTTGTATATGATTCATGATACTATGGTGGATGTGGATATTGGGGGTGAGATGAGGGAGAGAACTGCTTGAATTGGGTCCTGATTGGGAAGTTTAGTAGAGTATATGCTGTTTCGTCCGGTGAACTATTTCAGTATAAAACTATATTAGAGGAGCAATTATCTGAACTAAGACTCTGGTTGACTCGTGCTAGCTGTAATACTTTTACATCTTGTAGACTTGGAATTTTATGACATGCAATAACAACACGCTCGGAAAGATCTCTTCGAATCACATACATCAGAACGCTCATTTAAGTCCTTAACATGGGCCGCACTTTAGTGTAGAGAAGGGGCAGTAGCGCCGTAAGCTGTGATGCTCCACCCCGACTCCAACGCCTTAACCAATGCTTAATAACCTTAATTGGCCGTGACCGTTCGCTCTCCCATGACTCGTCATCAGAGCTCTCTTCGCCGACGTCTGACTCCTGTTTGCCGCTGACACAAGCCTCAAATTCCACTCTATTGTAAGGGATTCGCCAATAGGCATGGTTCATGCAGGTCAATGTTGTATTCCAGAGTGGAATAGCCTGGGCGATGATTTTCTCGATGATATGGTAGAGGTGTGCATTCTGCTGCGGGTGAAGATTGTTGATATAAGATACTATGGCGCATGACCCGTGATCGAGGAGATCCACGTCGCAAGGCAACCACTGAAACCCCCAGCTATAATGTTTAAAGCTGTCCGATGTGAGGTCGTCTTCGGCAGGAACAGGGAGAACTGTTTCTTGTCCGATGATATCGAGGCAACCCTCACGTTTAATCAAAGAGCCAGAGATAGCTCTTGTTCGGCCAAAGACGACTGGGAAAAGGGATGGATGTACAAGGTCTACAATCCTGTCATCGGAACCTGGATGATAATCCTTTTCTGTAAGACTATGTTCCAGCGTTCGCACGCCATCTTTCAATGCGTTCTGTAGTTCCTCTGAGATTGCAGTGTCCGACTTGACGACTCCAGGATCGAAGACGACTACAAAACTAGTAGTGGAATAGTTCTCCGCTTTCCATTTCACCTCATCTATGATCCAGTCTATCATGTTAGGGGTGATGTCTTTGTCACTATCAACTATCTCGCTGCGCCATTTGGCAGTGGTTTCCTTGTCAAAGACCTAAAAGACTGTCAGTCTATTTCGTAGTCACTCCACCAATAGTTACCCTACCTTCCGGTCCCACTCAGGCTCGTCCGTGATAGCATTTATGACTATCATGATGAGGATTTCTCGATATGTACACATTCGTCTGTCACAAGAATCAGCAACACGATGTGTTTTCGGAGCGGTCCTACTTTACCCAGGAAGCTCAATGTCATCCTGTCGCAGAACATGCGGGAAGCTGCATTCTGGGAAGGCATAGTAGCAATCTAACGGTCGACCAAAGCCGAGAAGCTCTGCTTTAGTCATTTTCGTGTTGCTTTGTAACCGGTATCGTAGACTATGAACTGCCACTATGCTCCATATCCCGGAGACATGGTAGGTAGCCAAATGGAGCCTCGGGAACGGTAACCGCGCGACAGTAGTGGGTGCGTATTGAATCATGTTCCAAAGTGGTTGAACTTGCGCTAGTAATATTGGCCTCAGGCAAGGTAAAAAGTTTGAGAGTGATCCCTACTACTCATATTTCTCTATAGTAAAGCCTTCACTTTGCCGGAGGTCATTGTTACTAGCACGAGTTCGATTGCCTCAGCAACACAGCCTACATGAAGCACTCAGCATTCACCACTGTCAAAATGCTCAGGCTAAGCACTTCCCTGTGACGTCGAACCCAGGATATCACGGATGCTATGTGTTCTTGATGAGACTTCTGCTGCTGCATATCCTCATACACGTTTTAAGTTGAGAGTCATCTCATACACACTTTCCTAGCTTGTTGCTATATAAACAGCCCTTTGGACAATAGATCTTGTTGCACACTATCCTGGCACTCTGTGGGTCGCCAAAACCCCCCGGTAGTGGATGCTCTAGACTGGAATCCAACAGTGTGGAAGATTTGCCAATATTTAAAGCAGTTTCAGAGTCGCATTTTGTCCTTTATGCAATACTTTGGTACTTCTGATGGTAGTCTCAGGCTAGAGCTTGCAGAGAAGAGGAGAATAGTGATGTTGGGTGAGTCCTTCAGAAAAAGAAAAGAAGAAGAAGCAGCGCACGACTGTATTCTTCATATAGCCCATTCCACAGATACTGACTCAGAATACAAGTAGTTTGTCTCACGTATTCTCCCCAGTAAGACAAGCTCGTAGATGGTCTGGCTCTGGTATGAAAAATATTTCCCAGTACCACCACCGTCTTCCTTAGTTACGCCAATCGCATAGATATCCTTCCCCGAGCGTCGTTCTTTGTTCACGAGGCGGACGATCTCCAGGGCCTGGGAGATAGGAAAACTTCCCTCCTCAAGGATTGGTATGGATAGGAAATCCTGCAGCCAGTTTTGAATCCACAGACCAACGTCCAAGTCGGAAGATCGAAGTATGCAGGCAACCAATAGGTTTGACATACCAATCGTGTAGACGTTTCGTGTGGCACACTCCGCCTTACTGAGACCGGCTACTATACGAAGGAGTATTCGCATCCAGAATCTGATAGTTTCATCATTGATTGGTACTGTCTGATCATCGGATGCGTATTGCTGGAGACCATTTAGAAAACACGCTGATTGCATAATTCGTGCAACAACGTAATAGGCGTAGTTCATGGCGAATGGGTGACGACGAAATCGGAGGGGCCGTATGTGCCCATTACTAGGTTGGGCTTCATCGAGACCAGGAAATGACTCCGTTGGAAGCTCGAATGGTGTCAGCTGCGAATGCCATTCGCACAGTTTCTTTTCTTCTGCCCTCAAAAGGGCAATGCAGCCATCCATTGAGCTTGACATGCTGTCCATGGTAAGTACATGACTGTCCCGCCAGAGAGATAGTACTGCAGCGGTATTGATTCGATGTGACTCGGACATGATTGATGTAATGATGGCTCGTCGGGCTTTCAATGAATATAGGGCTGAAGTTATCTCCGACGGAGCAGACAATGATGCCTGATAGCGCTGAAAATGCAGTGTACTAAAGTACATCCTCAGCCACCAACTTTGATACTTTGACTGTAGCCATGCTGCAATCAGATTTCTTCCGAGCTCGTCCGACGAAAGGCACGAAAGATGCAAATGGATGAATTCCCCGATACCATCAAGATGGCAATGGAGGGCTCTGAAATTTCCCAGCACTGACTCCATATAGCAGAACAGAGCCAAAGTCGCTAATATCTGTGTCGGGCTTGAACAGATCTTACTCCCATATAGTGTACGGGCGATTTCTCTAACTGCGGCACCATAATATTCTTGGCTATAGAGTAGGTGATTTTTGTTTGGTTTGAATAACGTTCCGTTGCCCTTAATTGCTTGCCTTTCTGGTAGTGAGCGACTCAAATTGCAAGCAGATAATGCTAGGAGGGAATTCTTAAGTGGCTGGTATTCATTGGCTAGTGCGCTGATGTCGTGAGAGAGTAGGCGTAGGGCTCTAACACATCTTTCGTCCCAATGTGCAATATATATTTGCTCTTTCTCAGACCGGTTTAACTGTATCAGGCTATTCGTCCATACCAGACCTGGCGATAGGCTATGCTTGACGGTCCTCACTACCAAGTCGCCCGAGACATGAGATGTGCTTGTAGTATGGGAAGTGTTATTCCCGTTATCATTATTGTTCACTTGCCGGCGAGTATTTGATGGCATTTTAGGTGACACTTGTACATTGCGAAACTGGAAACCGAGCTCATATTTCTCACAGACCCGACCCAACCGCGTGCATGCAGTACATGACGGTTGTTTCTCATCGCACTATGAACAATCAGTTTAGTAGCTCCAACAGTGGGGTCAGAGCATCATGAACTTTTACTCGGCGTTGACGACATAATTTGCATCCTGAGCGGGTACGAATGATGTTAGTTTTCTTTGGTCTTGGAGGTGCCGGCTTATACATGATTGTAGTTGTGGTTAACTTAAGATTTAGTCTGGTGAGATTAAGATTGACGAACGTTATGGAACGCTGTTCACCTGACCCCACTCAACCCCAACTTTCCCCAAGAACTTCTACCTGCCAGATACACCCGTTTCTTGCAAGAAAAGCAGTCGATTGCTTTTCAGCTGTATCACCGGATGGCATAATGTGGGAGTAATACGAGGCTCTGAGACGTCCGGCAAAACTATCAGCCGGGTTCCTGCGAAAGCTGCGTTGGAAAATTGGCTGTGGGAGCGTGGGATGAATTCGAGCTCCTTCAGGCCTGAGGGTGCCAGTGCGTTCGTATATCAAATCTTGGCCTTGGCTGAGATGTGCTACTTGCGATTTGAATGGCGCCAACCTGGAGTGGCAGCTGAACGACTCGGTTAGCGTCTTATTGCTGGGTTTTTCAGTCGTTCTCCTTATACTCACGATACACTCTCAAGCTCTGGTAGGGAGCCAGAATAACGGCGTTCTATACATACTCCAACTCGCGTCCGTGTCGATGATTGGCTCAAGCATAATCCCCGTACTCCAAATACCCAGAGCAAAGACAAGACAAACCATTTCATAAGAAATCTCGCTTATCGGGACAGACAACACGAGTAGTGGAGTCGATCCACCTTCCTAATGAGGTGCGCGGGAGCGACGACATCCGGGCCTCAGTCTATAATAATTTAAACCAAGACATGCGAGCGGAGATAAAAAGGACAAGTTTCCCTCCCTCCCTCCTGCTCTCACACTAACTGGAAGAATTTATGAAATGGTATCTACATGCTACTATCGACCTTCACTCGTAGAATACAGCAACTAACATGGCTCACCAGGATAAAACAGAGCTTCTCTATCTAAACGACGCCTCGCTACGAGAGTGGACAACTACAGTCCTCTCCTGTCAGCCGATATCGCAATTAACAGAAAGCGAAAAGAATCTGGCAAAGACAGTTGCGCCAGAAAGCTTCGCTCTCATCACCCGTGAAACGGTGTTCTACCCACAAGGCGGAGGCCAGCCCAGCGATACAGGCGTGATTACTCTCGCAGACACAAGTAACGGCTCTACCTTCAAGGTTCTACTTGTCCGGAAAACCTTGGATGGCACTGTTATCCACCTGGGGGAGTTCACCGATCAGCTCTGTTTTACGGACGGCCAGTTAGTCTCACAGGCCATTGACTGGGCAAAACGCGACTACCACTCTCGACTCCATACAGCAGGCCATATCATCGGTCTGGCTATGCGGCTTTTAGCCCCTGTGCTTGGGGAAAGGAAGAAGGTCAAGGCGAATCATGCGCCGGGGCAGGCCTGTATGGAGTTCGAGGGCTTGCTTTATACTGAGCATAAGTCGGTTATTGAGGATAAAGTGAACGAATTGGTAGGTATGAACCTTCCTGTTACTACGGAGTGGTGGGATGAAGATCGCATTCAAAATGCCGACCTAAATATGGTGGAGGGCTTGCAGCTGGGGAAGAATGGGCAGGCAAGGATCGCCTTGATTGGAGATATTGACGCCAATCCGTGTGGTGGAACGCATGTAGAACATACTGGTTTGACCGGGTTTATCACCATTCGGAAGATTGCGAGACAAAAGGGGGTCAGCAAGCTTTCTTATGAGGTGCCTGTTTCGATGTGAAAATTCTATTCTTTAGCTTAATAAAGCTTAGATTATAACGTGGCTTTATGTACTCTCACAGTACTCTGCTTTCAACCGTTGGTAAACGTGTTATAGGGGTGTCCGATGAATTATGGAGGTCTAGTTCAAAGGCACTGAGAGGAGCAAGTAGACTTGCTTTGGGAAGACAAGTGTGCCATCATTGAAGACGAGGCTTGGCCAGTGAGGTTGGCGAGGAAGTGGGCTCACCAAATCTTGCTGTTGAACGTATCGATCAGGAACGATCGATACTATCTCGAGCCAAAGAGAGATCACACTATGCATCGGAGAGTCAATGTGGATCTTTCCGAGCGGTGCATGCGTGACGGGTTCATCGTATGACTGGTTGCTAGTGAGCAATGGTAGTAGAAAGAAAGAAAGGATTACAACTTGTTAGATTGTTGAGTTCGAGGCATGACCAAATGCCTACGGTCTTTTGGTCAAGTGGCACAACGGTCAACACAACTTTATATTATCAATTTCTCTATTATTCTAAATTAACTATGAGCTTAGTCCCCGGATAGGAGTTTGAATTGCCACCAAAGCATCTACCTCACACTCTAAACACAACTCCCCTGCCTTTCTATTTAGTTCCACGGATACAGTTTTCCATCATGAAGCAAGCCAGCGAAGCTTTCTTTCGGTAGGAGAAAACAAAAGGTGTAGCCATTAGCCTGGATGATGGCAATGGGAACCTCTGATGGTAGGCAGCGGGAATAACGTAGAGGATAACAGATGCTGATTGAACCTCGAGCACAAGTACTGGACTCGCTCCTATCAGCCTGCTGCAGCAGAGAGGCAGATATCAGCAAACCCAGGGGCTAGCGTCGTAACTTGATTCGATTCCTCATCGCAGGATATATCAGCCACATCCACTGGCCTTCACAACCTGTTATGCAAGATGTGCAGGGCCCTGACGGTTTTCAGAACTGTTATACCCTGGAATCAAAATTACTGTATCCCGAGCATAATGTGAAAGTCAGTTCATTCACAAACCCTGTTCACGTGTGACACTTGCCAGTGGGATTGCTTTGGAGGGACTGGGGTGATTAGAGTGTTGGGGGCGATTGCTATTTCGTCAAAGTCCAAGTATTTCTATCACCAGATCACGTATTATAGCCATACCCCGCATTAAGTAGCTTTAAATTATTGTCTGCACGAGCTATAACACTTTGGACCTAGGATGAATTGAATTCCGACTATGAAAATGATTATTGTGTCTAATAATGGATTTTCTCCATTCGCTAGACTAGAACTAGGGAAGTGATTATTTTGGGATCGGAGATCGAATTCGTGGTGAAATGAAACAAGAACAGGTTGCAGCAAGTGTGTTCTTGTCAGAGCGCCATTAATCAATTTAATTAATCAATTTACTAACCTAGTCGATATGGGCGGCATATTCTCCTATGCTATCCATGTCTATCGCCCTCCAAACAAAATAATCCACAGGACCAAATGTAACCACACTTGTTATCCATAACCCCCAGAACGACAACGCCCCATCCCATGCAAAAGGCCCATCATGCACGAAATGCGCCCCGAAGGGAACGAGGAGCCATGCTGGAAAAACCAGTGATGTATATGCCACCCAGCGCGGGAATAGAACAGTGGAAGACGCGGAGAATGATGAGCACGATATAGTCCACGCAACAGCCAAAAACTGCAAAGCAAGCGGGCCTGCACAAAACCCCCAACAGAACCAGGCAAGATCATGAGCCAGCTGTGTGATCGCTGGATCCCGGTCTGATCGATATCCTGCCGCAGCAAAGAACATGGCAATCAGGCTAAAAACAATGCCCAGCGCGGACGAGTTCACGAGTTGTAGGATTAGTGGCGTACCCGGGACGTTCGGCATCCGCGACAGTTGGTTGTGGATTGCTATTCCGTAGAGTGGCCAGAATATGCCAACGAAGGAGATAAGGTATGTGCCTGCTTTGATCCCGCGGGCGTGGAAGGTGAAGTGGGTGGCTATCTCTTGCGGGGGGAGAGAGGGGGAAATAGGCGGGATGAAGTCGGCGAGGATGAAGAAGATGAGGTAGAGGAGCTGGGAGAGCGGGCCACAGAGAAAGAGGAGGCGGTTGAGTATTCGGTTTGAGGGATAGGACGTTGTTGCCCTTTTGAGCTGGTGGTTAGAAGTTTTGTCCATGGCAGGTAGAGAAGCCTGGTTGGTAGAAAACGGGCTTTCTGTATTCTTCTGTCCCCTTGACACACACATATATATATATAATATTTCGTCAGTAACTAGCAGGCTATGCAGCGTGGCGTAGATATATACATATCTTTCTCTCTAGTGAAGGTCTTATTATGTGCCCTAATTCTGCAGCCCCACGTATTACACGTCATTGTACAGAGTGCAGCTGAACGGACTGGTAACCAGGATTATATTACCGGTATTGAGCACAATCGGTCTCAGCACACAGGCCAGCATAAGACTGTTACATTGCATGATGCATTTTTTGTGGAGCGTGCACTGCCCTCGACAGACCATCCAACTACGTGAAATTTTCATTGTTATCAAGACGCAGCTTCTGCAGAATCAAATGAAGAACCGGGCTCTCCACCTCGAAATCTTCTTCCAGCTCCCGCAACTTGTCCAGGAGTTCCTTCTTTACCTCCCGAATCAAAGTATACGTCTTATCAAGAGCCCCATGCGCCTCCATCTCCGCAATTATAAACCCCTTCATCTCTACCGGTAGTTCCTCCCACGGAGGACGATGAAACAAAAGAGACTTTACTTCGGCGCTCATAGACTCGGGACACCGCATGTAATAGATGAGCGGTAGCGAGACCTTACCCTCGTCAAGATCTTTGCAGAAGCCTTTTTCTCTGGAGTACTAAGGCAGTTCCCGTCAGTCCGTTGGTAATAGTCAGGCGCAACAGGGGGAAGCGGTGACGAACCTCCGCTGAAATGAGATTTTGGTAGTCATCTCGAATTTGAAAGTATCGACCAAGCAGATTGACAATATCCATCAACCGGGCTGACTTACTGGGGACTGTCAGTGATCGGTAGAATGATGAGTTTTAGGGAATTACCGTGAAAGGTCCGACTGAGCCTGCATCAGCCGAACGCACATTCTAAATAACCCACCAGTTTCGGAGATGCATAAAGATGAGTATAACCATTACCCTCTGATTAAAAAGGGATATACAAATGATTATTCACCATTCCCATGGACTCCTCGACGCTAGGAATTGACTGGTTGTGTTTCCAGTATAGATCAAGCGACTGACCAAGGTGCAAATTTTTCAGTTCATCTGTCGTTCATTTATTTATTGCCAATACAACTAAGCATGACGCAGAGCGTGACATACCCACAAACAAACCCATAACGTTGGGATTATGCAACTCAAGCACTCCAGCAAAGGCTGTAACCATCGAGTACACGGCCGAGTTGATCATCTGTGGCACCCCATAGAGCATATGCGTTGCGGGCTTGCCCCGACGAAGCTTCGAATTATCTTCGATATCGTCGAACCTGCTCATACAGAGTACGGTGAAGTTTTAGATCTCGTAGGTTACAGTAGAGTAAGGGAATTCCATACATGAGACTTGAGTTGTGCAGTATCGTTATGATGGTTTTTACTGTACTTAATGCAGGCTCGGGCTGATCCCCTCGATGAAGGTCTCGCGGACTTTCTTCGATGGTAGAGCGGGGTTCCGCGTTTCGACGCAGTGGAAAGAGAGTAACTCATGACTATTGTGGAACACGAAGCCACCCGTATGCCTCTGTGAATTTTATGTATATACCACAAACACGCGTCTGACTTTGATGATCTCATGGGTTTGTCGACAAAAGTATAATCATAGTGAAGGTCGCGCTTGGCCTTTTCTCTCGCTTGCGGCGGAATCCGCCATAATGCCTCATTTCGCTGAATTACTGGCTTCGACATACGCTCAGACCATGAATATAACCTAATTACTCCGGTTAAATCCTGGCACAGGGGGGGAGGGGTTGTGAGAAAGCTCCAAGTCGCCACTCAACCAACGCGCTGTATGCAAGACCTCGATATCGAATGACTTGGCAGTCTTCAATCAAGAAACGACAGGGCACGGACGGCGTGATTGCTCACAGAGAACGCCAGTCGGCCGGAGCGCCACGGTTCAATGACCAAGGGACTGATCTTGGACGGCCACGTTTAAACCAAATTCTGCAAGATATGTCCCTCATTCTGCACGACGAAGGGCCTAGCGGAACACGTGGAGCCATGTCCTTTGCTGCCCGCGGATTTTTGCATGGAGTCTATGTTGAATGATGTCAGTAGCCCAGGCCGGAGGTGATGAGGGGGGACGCCACTGATAAGCGAACCCCTGCGCAACAACTTCCTAAACCAATCATACTCCATGATTTATTGCACAGACCGTGTCATGCGAGATACCCAAAATTTTAACCGTGAAGCGAGCGTGGCAAGCCTGCAGATATCGGTGCTCTTACCACCTATCAACTCATCCACCAAGATAAACATATCATCCCTAGTCGTGTGCTGGCTCATGATGAAAGCACCCCTACAGATCATGGTCATGGTAGTGGTTTGCAGAAGGAGTAAATCCACGCTAGGCAACGCCGACCCTGGCTGAGAAGGTCAATGCTGCGCATGGTTTAATGCTTGAACCAAGCCGTGTATAAGAGAAAAATACGTTCTAATCAATGATGAGTTAATTGATGGCCATTTGCCTATTTTGGACTAGACTGAATATAGTAAAACGTCTTTCAAATCAAACCAACTTCAACTTCAACAGTGGTAAAGAGATATCAGCCCTCCAACCTTGCCGCAGCCCCTCCATACCTCGACATCGTAATCGACCCCATGACATTCCCCACAGACATCATCAATACTGCATCAACAAACTTCCACTCCTCATGACTCAACCCCCCTGAAGCCGCCATTCTCTCCAGCTCAAAGTCAATCTGTCGCTCAGCCTCAAGTTGATATGTGTATCCGAGCGCCTTTGCGGCATCGTCAGTAGGCAGCGACAGCAGCCGTTTAATCACCATTACCCCGTTCGACTGCTCAAATTGGGGGAACATTCCGGCGAGATAGTGGCTTTTTTCTTTGTCGAATGAGGCAATGTTGTTCTGACCGAGGGTTTGGTCGCCGATGAGACGGAGGAAGTGCGTGAGCTTTGGGCTGTGAATGTCGACGCTTGAGCCGATGGACAGTTTGATCATGGCGTACGTTGGTCTGTACGCCACTACGTCACTTCCACTCATTCTGATGAACAAAAAATGGGGCAACATACCCCATTCCTCCATCTTCATAGCGAAAATCGTAGTAATCGCTCATGGTCTCGTACAATCTGGAGGGTGGTTTGGCGCGGGATATATACGTAACCAAGGTATCAATGGTCTCTTGTCCTCCATTCCCAACGATGCGATCACATTCGAGCATTTTTTCAAGTGAGCTCCAGATCCTTTCCTGCAGCCGTGTTTTGGGGGTTAGATCCTTGTTGTTGTGCGGTGGCATGAGGGATTGCAGAAATGAGGGGTCCTAGTAATCAGCATATATAGTCTAGAGAGTAGGGTTCAACGTACATAATCGTCTCCGAAAATCTCGTAGGCCTCTAATTGTTGTTATTCGCCTAAATCCTTGCGTTTAAAATAGGTAGTACCCACCATCAAACACCAAACTGAGGGCTAGCGCCTCACCAGCCAAAATCGTTCTCTCCATATTCCCCAACGGATACAACAACGGCACATACCGAATCGTTTTCTCCTTTCCATCCTTCAGCTCATTCATTGCAACATCTGCCACGGTGAATTTGGCACCAGGGGGCGTGTTCTGTGCTGTGGGATCCTCCGCAAAAGCCCTGAGAAGAGAGTGATATCTCTCCTGCACCTCACGCCAATATCTGTTCTGTCGAACAAAGCCGTATCCAGTGTGCCAGGGCATGCCGGCCTGTCTAGGGAAGAGGTCGATAGAGTGTATGTCATGCAGGATGTTTGCTTCGGCGTCATTCACTTCTGCTGTCTGACATCGTGCGCGGGAGGCTTTTGTGTGAAGGTAAGCGTTCAGCTTTAGTGGAGGCGGGTGGGCGTATGGTGCCTTGTCGCCGATGTGGTCGAAGCAGTAATTGAAGGGATGGAGGGCATAGCGGTCCCCTTTCGCACAGAGCTTTTCTAATAATTCTTTGTTAGATGAGATGATATCATATGGGCAGAGAGTTATACCATGCATCTGTTCAGACCGACTTACTGCAACGGTTGCACCCATTGCGATAGGAACAAAGCTGGTATGAAAGTGTATAAAGATTGAGTCAAGTCAAGCAAACTAATTCATTCTTTGGTCTCGAGCTGCTAATATACGCCTACTGCGCTACCGAGCCCCACTTTGCATAAAGCAGGTTTTTTGAAGTCGAAGTCTGAGCGTCTATTCAGAGAGTAGCTTTATCTAGTAAGGGGCAAATGATCCACCGATACTAAATTCATGAATAACCTGTTGGCTGAGCATAAGTAGCACGCGCGGTTTACTAGCCCACTCTCCCCTCCCCGTCTCTCTATTTCTCTGCCTTACAAAACAACCTAGCCGAGCAAGGCCCCTCAGAGTCTGCCAGACAAAGGCTCATTAGCCAAGTACAATCTCGCAAACATCGACTGGACATTCTGCCCCACCAGGATTCGAGGGAGGGCCAGCTTTCTCGGCCACCTTTCTAACCCAGCAAGTCCCATTCATTACATATCGTTCTATCTCCCCCAAACCAGGCATACCTCGTATGCAATTGGAATTGTCTTTCTGGTAGAAACCAGGAATTATTCCGGTATCATAAACCACATCCACAGTTTTCCAAAACGCTCTGCGGATGGGCCAAATAGTAGTTGCGTATACAGTCTCGTTGCACCTAGTATGAGATCTCAGGAGGGATGAATTCTGGTCTCAACGCCCGGTTTATGATGTGCGCCGGGAGTCGGTCCATACCATCGCGACGCAACTCATAAAAATTAACGCAGTGCCACACCATGCGTTCTGCTGCAACGCCGATGGCTCCCCAGCCGCGGGGTCAGAATCGTCACAGGATATAAATTTCGAACGCGGGCCATCATCGTCGGATCTAAACCTTCTATTCATTTGAGTAAACTTCGTCTCCAGATCGAGCAATGGAAACCCACAGAGTTTATTGGTGGAGGAGAAATTGCGTGCGGGGTGCTCATTCCGATTTGGAGGGACGATGCGCCGCTTCACGCCAACCCAAGATCAAGATCAAGCATGGCCGCTGCTAATTTAGAAGAATCGCGCTCGGTGCTTTCACTACACCTTCTTCTACATTCTTGAGTAAATAAAAATTATTCGAATTATTGTATGTTCTAATAGCTTTTTTTAAGTGTGTGCCATTAATGTATAAAAAGTACCCCTGGTATATATTTGAAACTGAGTAATGAAATACAGTTCTCACTTAGATAATTATTTAATTTATACTAGAGTGGCGCGGGTTCGGCTTCTTCCTTCCATCCCCGCACCCGACCCAGAGCCAGGGTTCGGGTCGGGTTCAGCGAGGAACCCGTGCCACTCTAATGACTACCAAAGTAGAAAGCTAAGCTGAAGAAACTACTTAGAGTTTGTATAAAAGGCCCTAACTCACCTCCTAAGACTGTAGCATAGTTTATTAAAGACTATAGACTAGCTTTAACTGAAAGCTACTATTATTAGGCAGGAAACCATGGAACTACACATCATATATATAAGAACACTTAAAACGAAAAAGGACTCGACCAGGTAGATTCCTATAGTATTAGGCGCTTCATTTCAGGCAGCTCAGGAGCTTATACAAAGTAGAAATTCTACTAATGAAGCTATATCTATTTCTTAGTAAATATATCCCCTGCGGTAGAAAACAAGCGCGTACACACTCTACCAAAGTGTTCTAGCTGCGGTATTCTAGACCATAAAATTATTCATTGTCCCAATCGTTAGGCTATTTAAATCTTCTACAAGAAATGCAGACTTTTCGGTATTTTGAATAGCTTCATTTCTAGGAAGCGTGAAAAATCCCGTGGGTTGAGCGGAACGCTAACCGATTTATTACGTGATAGTTGATGTATTTACAATTCTCGCAGGCTGTAAGCCCCCTTGGCCGTTTTATGCATGTCACCCTAACAGATACCCATCGACGTAGATGGTTTGTTAACAGGCCAGTTGTGAGTTAGGAGTACAGCCGGCGTAATCGTGATCTAACTAGCACTCTGTCCTACATTGGACTTTTTACCCCTCATCACCATCGATCAGTATCCTTTGAATACTATATGAAAAGCCAAAAGATTCTTCTTCAACTAGATAAAGTCGTATCGAACTATACAATCACCATAAGCCTGTATAATGTGCCTCATCCCCATCCCGATCGTCAAATACCTATGCGACCATCGCATAAGGGATGACCCGCGCCGCCCATTCCCATGCCCTCCAGCTCGGAAAACAGATCCACCAACCATCTGCAACAAACCTATAGAAGAGGAAGTGGTCCGAAGCCGCATAAGGCAACCCTGTGATGACTGCATTGATGCAGGGATGTGGATTGAACACCCTGGAACCCGCAGAGACTCTTGGGGAAGAGCATTGACGTGGATCAAAACCCCAGGGCTTTGAAAGTATGGTGGGACTTATGTTCTCCTGGGTCTAGGATCGGCCCCTCGTTCTGTAGCTTGCTAACTTGGAGTCGACAGGAGGGAAATCATTCTATGGGAATGCGGCAAGCTTAAGATGATACTTCTTAACTTTACAGAGAATGACCACGTACGCACGAACACACGAGAATGTCGATGGAGATCAATTATATTACGATATATGGTTTGCCAAGGAAGTAATGAATGATGTCCTGGTCACTGAATTCTTCAGCGAGCGCTGTCTTTACTCGGTATTCTACTTTTATATCAGGCCTATATATGGATGTCACCCCTAGCCATTGGGATGGAAAGGGGAGCTTGTTGTAAATTCGACAGGAAGCCAACGAATATCCTGAGCGATTCTTTTATATTGTACTTGAACTACCTTGGGTCACTTATGATATGCTATACTATGTTATATTGCTCAAATTCATAGTAAAAAGGTCCTGAGAAATGTTCCTGAATAACGGTGTTGGCCAGGAGGCTATGGAGGGCAACGGTAAAGAGACCAGATTTCGTAAGCTTACTAGATACTCGCTGGGAATTATGCCTTGAGTTCCGATCTCGCACTCATCCCTTGAGGCTCTATACCCAAAATCGCAAGTAAGCTATGCTAGTACTGTTTTCCTACCAGATCGACAGAACGACCTTAGTCCAGCCTTTCTCGAGCAAGAATACAGATTCTAAAGAAAGAAGAGAGAAAAGAAAAACTGGGAATGCAACACACACACATAACAGCCACGATTCAATGGTAATCCTCGTGTCTAGACAAAGTAACAGAAAAGGAAATTGGTCTTCCTACCAGCTGAAAGGCTTATACGTCAGCTATCACAATTTGTTCTATAATCAGGCGTACAGCCAACAGCCCCAAAGAAGCATGAATGGCCCCTTACATACCAAAGCCTCAGGGTCCAGGGTGGTTAGGAAGGTGTCAAATATTACGCCCCCAAGTTCCACATACCGAATTCTTTCTAAGGCAACAACTTTCAACAATCGCCATCAGCTGAATGAGACTCCTGCACCAATTGTAGAGGTGTTTCCTTTTTATGCATGTTGGCTTACCTAGTTCATGCAGCTTACCTCAAGTGACAGTAAGCGCTAACGTTCTGGGCTGAGACGGTGTGACCCGCGCTGCATCAGGGATGTAACATCCTTACTATTAGAACCGGGTGCTTGGCGATCGACACTCCTGCATCGTTAGTTCGTCAGCTCCAACACACTTCCCCGCATACGTCGAGGTACACTCCGAAGAATCATGAGTCCCACCAGTTGGTAGATTATTCGCTAGTGATCCCAAGGCACCCATAAATCAGCCGAGTATCACTTCCTTGTACAGTATCGTAGGGGCTGCTTACACGCATTCACTGCTGTTATTGCTTCTTTTTTTCGGAGCTACGCGCGTCCTCTCCGTAACCGGTCATTGTGGAATACAGTGCATCCTCAGTGAGGCTGGATCTGATGGAGTACCCCACAATAAGCAAGTACGGAACCTTCGGACCCTGATCGGCACGGTTGGGTACTTTCTCTGCTATCATGTAGATGGGGGCGTGAACCCAATGGGGATAATGACTTGCCAACAACATGTCTGAGATGCAGAAGGCGTTTCTCTTTCCTTGGCTTTGAGGCAGTGAGTGATTGTGACTTGTGATCCTTGATGACAATGTATTATTCATAGGGACTCTCTGGCGCGAGAAACTGACATATAAAGGGGGGCATTGGACTCGAGGAAACAGGAGACAACTCTTGCTTAGAACCAACACAATCTCTTCTTTATCCAAAACCTACATCGGTATTCCGTTTGAATCCCATCTCAATCGTATCTTCAACTGTTCCGGAGCAATATGAAGATCTCTGCTACATTCCTCTATACCTTCCTTGCCATCACCACCCTGGGTGTCGCGAGCCCCACGGGCAACAACGCCGTCGCCGCCGAAAATGTCACGCCTGCTTACGCTGAAGCCGAATCTTTCTTCGAGAAGCGTAAGGGCTGTAGCGGCGAAAGGAAAGATTCCGACGTCTGTGGCGGAAAGAAGCTCGCAGAACAACACTCGTTTCATAACTGGTACAATCGCCCTTATCCCATGAAGCATTTGAAGTACTTTGCTAATGTAACCCGACAGTAAGAGTAAAAATAAGGGCAAATGCTGCGCCAAGAATTCAGACGGGACAGGAGGGATCGACGTGAACAAGGGAGGTGGTGAAAATTGTGGCTATTGCTTCAGTGGCAAATGCTCGGGCTGATTAACCTCAGCATAAGGACGTCTCGCATGGCACCGGAAAGAGGATGTCCAGGAATTCATTATGTGGAGTGTCTTTGAATTTGTGCTCTAGTTGGTGGTAGACGGTCAATGTTTAACTCTACCAAACTCAAGTCTCCCCATCTGTGTCCCTAGTAAAACAATCCATTTGAAACAGTGTCCACATGGCTAAGCCTCGTACACCCGCGCCTTGTACGTACTATGAGTTGTATTCGTTACCAGTTTGGGCTTTGAAAGCCGCCACCACCATTTTAGAAAATTCATCATGATCCTGAAGGTATAATTCTTCCAAATTTGGTGCATGCTCCACGATTAGACGTGCGAGCATCTGGGCGTCCACGGTCAAGGAAGATGGCCTTGAATTCGTAGAAGCCGTCAGAAGATGGATCACTCTATACAGGCCATAGGGGAATATGCTTACTGTGATTCTCGCTCTCCGGTCACTGTTGCACCAAGTTCAAACTGTCGTAACTGTGGAAAGAGCGGTCGCTCGATGGTTGACCAGCCGTGCAAGTCATATGAGCCAAATATCTCACAGGATTCAAGGTGACGACAATGCGTTCCCAGTGAAGTGATTGCTACTGTTGACAAGTTGCACTGAGCTTGGAATACCAAATGTTGAAGCTCTCCCAGATTCCCAAAAAGCTGTATGAACTCTTGGTCTGTTAATGTGGGGAATGCTGGGGGGTCCTCTAATGAAGATATACACAGTCTGCGTAAATTCTTCAATCTTTTGAGCGCAAGTAAGTCTGTAGCTGGCCAAATTGCCTCCCGGCAAAAGACGATCTCCAGTTCAGTAAGATTTATCAGTGGCCTGACAAGTGGCAAAGGGCTCAGCTCGTTGTCTTCGACGGTAAGTAGAAGGTTGGTAGCAGATTTTATGGCTGCAGTAAGTGGTTCAACTGCTTTCGACTCCAGTTGAACTGTGAGACGTCGGATGGACCTGAAAGGGGCCTCTGCCCCTTGAAAGGCCTTCTGAATCATCTCATAGGTGATGGTCTGCCCCAATTCTAGGTCCTCAAGGCCATGACGACGGGCAAGGTAGGTGAGCATCTGGTCGTCGACGAAGTCGTCCATGAAAGATGGAAGACATATTGATCTCAGGGATCTGCAACAGTCAAAGAACTTTACCAAACGTTCTGTGTTTATCCCATCGAATGCATAATCGATCAGAATGCTCTGCAGCCGTGGACAACGCGTTTCCAGTAGGCCAAGTAAGTCTTCAGCCGGCTCAGACCCATAAAATCTGAATTCCTCCAAGCTCGGCTGTATGTATTGACCAAGCCATAACTTTTCTCCGTCTTTTGGGCCAAAATAGTCGATTGTCAGACGCCTAAGCCTTGGGAACTCTAAGGTACGAAAACGGGAATGCTGTCCTCCGTCATTTGGACCCCCAAAGTCTAGTTCACGGACCTGGCGCGCGTAGAATTGGCGGTGGTTATCTTGGCTCGAGGCCAAGGCTGCCACCGGCGGCTTCTGCCAAAGGACACTGATGGCTTCCGTAGCCCAGGACTTGTTCACCAAGGCTGCCGATCGCAGAGTGGTGTAATCATCACTAAGGTACTCCATAACTCGGCGCAACAGCTCCGGTAGAAGCGGCCCACTGAAAAACACCGGATTGATTTCGACGTCTAACATATCCTCTAGACGCACTCATTAGCAATTTTCTAAATAGCATTTTGAGACAAAAAGAATAATGAAAGTAAATAGGCAGGGTAGGATAATGGTGTCCATCGACCTACCATTGGCTGCATCCCTCTCCATAACGACTGATGGTTTGATGTTAAGTCGCCAGATAGAAACGATTTACCTAGTGTTCTGACTCCGGGCTTCACTTGGCGAGAAATTTCCAAAGGAGTTCCAGGGTTGCGGATTCCGTGTGTAATAGGAAATAATGAGATATACATACAGAGAGCTGAAGAAGAGTGAACGTAAGAAATGCGACCTTGAAAGGCCAAAGTGCGGGACAAATCATCAGCTGACATAAGTTGCTTTTTTTGTTATGATCGCCATTGGGGCGAGAAAAGAAACAAAGAGCTATACAAGAGATATTTGATAGCTTTCCCGGCCCAATATATAATCCGAGTCAATCGGTAGATGCAATACGTAATTTTATTTTTTGTCCATGCTACTGCCCGTCCTATCTTGTCCTCTATTTCCAGGGTTTAAACCAAGTAAACTACAGTAACATAGTGACTCACCGGAAATAGTTCTGGGATTTCCCCAAAAAGAACCAGCTTATGTTCTGAGAGGTATTTATCTTCTGGTTGTTCATAGAAACACCTGTGTATAATATGCGGAGGCCTATATGAGAAACCCGCATGATATCAAAATTAACATCCTAGTTTCAGCAGCCAATCCCTTCTATTATGATGAACCTTACTGTCCTGACGTTCCTGTCCGTAATTTATGCTACACTAAGCCGTCGAACGGTCAATATCGCTAGGCTTGCAGGAGTTATCAAGTCTTTCTAGTTGTCGCTCGATTCAATATAGGGTTGTCGGAGAAGCACGTGACTAATAAATATAGATATCCAAGGAGAAGGATGTTGAAGAGCAACGAAAAGGTAAAGGGAAGATCGCTAGGCGAACTGAAAACTCTTGAAATTATATCACCTCACTCTTTCCTTGCCCACTCACTTCTATACTGGAGAGTATCTTCCAATGCACCAGCTCTCAGTTGACAGCTTAACGTCAGTTGTCCTCAAGTGACAGATCGTAGAAGGTGTCTTTGACTTTCTCGCCGAGCTCACACCTCATTTAAGTACTGCTTGGGCGTACGGGAAGACCTACTTCTACATGCTATGGCCATATGTATTGGGATGGCATAAAATAGAGGATTACTTCTACTCCTGCTCTCACTGATTTGTAAGGGTCAGGAGCATAGTGAATATATCTAATGGTAGTCGAATGAGTTCCGCATAGCCACCACTATTGTCGGCCCATTGTTCAGCGCCAGAAGCGAAAAGCATTGAAAACGCGAGCGTCTCTCAACCTTTTATAATAAAATGTCCAACACATGAGTATGGGTGGGATTCAAACCGAAGTTGTTTCACAGGTTGTACATGTACAGTGTACCCTAGCCAATAGTACCTTGTCACTCTGAGTTTAAATTAGCTTGAGCCTCAAAGTATCCACAGCTGTATAAGGCGAGGACATTTATTGTCAATCGGTCGACCTCCTCGGATATAGACTGCGGTTCAGGTCTGTCGGGTCGGGTCGGTTAGAATCTCCAAGGGTTCAACTATTCAACTACGGCACGGATATTTTTTGGTCGGCTAGCGTACCGAACCGAGGGTTACCAACTCCCGTCCGTAAAGCAGGCGGCCTTCACATCGGCAACTCTAGTGTCTCGAATTTCTATTGCCCTTCTTGCTCGGGGAAACCGTCAATCATTACGATACGTGCTCAGAAATTCAAGTATGACAATAATTAGGTTCCGACTATGATATGGTCAGTGGTAAGCAATAGGAACGGGCAGTCGGCCACCGAAACTGATGTCTGGACAGCACGGAATGTACCATACAATGGTCATACAGTTGATATGAATATATAACACCTGTACGTATGTATCCATTCAGTCGCGTGGGGAGATAGACTTGAAAGTTATATGTACTCAACTGCTTGGGATAGCCTTCTGGGCCCATGGATTTGAGACGGTTATGAAGTTTTATCGCTTTTCGAAGATGGAAGAAGATATTGTGCGAGTATAGAGGGATGAAGTTGGATGAAGTCGAGCTGAGTGGCTTGATATGACCGTTTCAATTACAAAAGGTGAAGTTAGGCTCAAATCAAAGTGAAATTTGTATATAATTGGTGTTTCCAGATTCTACTAAAAGTGGAAAGCCAAAAAAAGAGATATGGGCGATCTGAGTTCACGCGAGTATAACTGGAATACACTATCAGTGTAGAAGAGCATGTATGCACAGGAACATATGATACTTACTTTCCCAGTTCCAGTCTTCCATAACCCTTAGCCAGTGCAGCTCACCCTTAATAGTGTAGCTGATAAACCCAGCCCTTGTGACAGGATCTGTCCCTTTCTGGAGTGCAGCCGAATCCGGAAAGTCGGATGACCTTGGACCTGACCGAGTCTCTCCACAAGACGAGTCCCCCCGGTCCCTCGTGAATCATAGTGCTTTCGATATTGCTCTGGGAAACACGAAGTGAATCGTACAGCGTCGAGGTATCCATTGCGCGACGGCTTATTATGGGAAAAGGTCGGTGGGCTTTGATCAGATCACGTAGGCCATGGCGTGTTTCAAATTCATCCCTCCTTCGCCACACTTCAATTGTCATATCTCTACATCGATCTGGTACTGTCGTCATCAAGCGTCGGGACATGAGCTCCCAGCGCAGACGAACCCACTCCCGATCGTCGTCGTCGAATGTCTCACAACCCGCTATCATCAACGGAAATATTTGCGCATTTATTGTCCGAGACGACGGCGGTGTCGTGGCAAGAAAGACGAGAGTTTTCTGTGCTAACTTCGACATCGAACATGAGGCGGGAAGCTCTGGAACTGCTTGCCGAAGGAGCAGAAGCCAGCGCCTCGGTATGCCTCTGCGGTCTGTATCAAGTCAGAAATATTTGAGCTCGGGTTTTCCGAGTCTACAGGTGAAACCCAGCCTTCGATAGCCATCTTTATTTCAATGGCTTTGGAGATGATCGCAGGAGAATTGCGATTCTCTGGCCGGCCGCGGACGCAACGAACAAGCTCCACCAAGCGGCCAATTGATGGAAAGAGTGCAGTACCACAGCCCATGAGGGGGTCAATCTCCTTTTCATCGATATGAGGTAGTATAGAAGTGTATGTGACTGTAGGCTCGGGTACCGTGGCATTTGTAGGTTCGGTGCATGTCAAGCGAGCAATGACGTACCTGTATAACCAGGTATTGACAAGGAATTTCAGACATTCCAGTTACTATTTACTGGTTCTGAAGCAAAACGCTTCTGGACAGCCTGTTGAATGAGTGCTCTGGCGTCGTTGAGATGAGTGACCCCCGTTGCTGGTGTGTGACAGTTCCAGGACTCAGCGAAGGCAAGGGCGAACCTGGTGGCAATTTCAGCCTCCAAGGGCATACTGCCGTTGTTGTCCATGCTAATGAGGAGAGCTTGGACGCTGAGATTGAAGTGTTTCATGCTGAGTAGATTAAGTTGCTCTTGGCTCTTGCTTAGGTGTGCACAAGTCATTGCGGCTAGAGCGTGGTGGAGCGCAGGACAATCACGCGCCATAGGCCAGACAAGCGCTTGCCATAGGTCCACGCTATCGCCGTCCCTGATAGACAGTATACTCGACGTATACCCCACGAAGAAACGTCTGATCATTATCTGGCTACCGCCAGGAAACTGTAGCTGTTGAGTGAGGGTATTCATTTCATTGTAGTCGGAACTATCGGGTCCAAATATATCAGAATAGAAGCCCCCGCCCGACCGAATGTCATGTTGCCAGTGAGGCTCCTCAATATCAACTCCTTGGAATCTCTCATCTCTCCTGATAATCTCTTCATGGCTTTGAATGGCCCTGCATAGGTCATCGTCGCTTGCTGAAGCGTCTCCGGTTGTTTCCAAGCCCAAGTCATGAAGCCCTGTTAATTCGTGGTTAGCTGGATTCACTGCAACCGCAAATGAGAAACAGTCAAGGTTGGGAGGCTCCGTAGATGTCCCGGTAGAGGAACTGTACATCCTATGCACGATTGACTGCTCTTGTTCCGAGAGTCCAAGAGGAGAGTCACCGGCTATGTGCCCCGTCTCAACCGCTGTGCTGTCTGCTGCGGCCGTCTCAAGTAGTGCAGTTATGGGTGGGTAAATTATGTTAGCCAAGGGGGGCCAGGAATCGTCTAAGCTAGCTTGCGTGATCGGAGAGTTAACAGGCGCATCGCTCTTTTCCCGGAGCGAACGATAGGATGATTTGGCCGACCGACGCTCGTTCATCTTCCGAGTACCTGTTGGAGCTTTAGCGATGCCTTTGGAAATAGGTAATGGACGCATTCTATACAGTACCATCACCTGCTATGCGCTCATTGTTAATCTTTTCCACAGCTCTCCATTTGAGAAAGTTCGGATAGCCGCCACATGTAGTTCCTTGAAGAGAGCATTGTTGACAGGACGGCCTTGTCTCGTCGCATTTTACCCGCCTCGCTTTACATGTTATACATCCTAAACTTACGCCGTCAGCCGTAGTTTCAGTTTATGATCACAGAGCGGAGTAAGGCACCATTGCGACTCCTCGTCTGTTTTTGTCTTGGCGTTGTTTTCATTCTTATAGGTATGCCTGTGCGCTGAGAGCGATGGGGCCGCCTTTGTCAGTTGCGCGGCGTGGAATCAACCTGGCGGGAAAAGGTTAAGGATGACTTGAGCAAGGCCGAGGGAGGGATCGATCATGTGCCTTGATAAGACCTAACTTAGGACAATTCTAGTGGGCTTATCTCACACATCTTCCTACATGATCAAACACTAATCCCCAAATAGCAGCGACGGTCCTCTGACAGAACCTTTTTATGGCCTATAGGAACCAGGTCGCAAAAGTCTAGACTTCCCGTGCAGTAGAGAATATGATCATTTCCATTAGTTCGCCCAGACTGGCAGCAAATTTACTCATGACAGCGCTCTCTCCCTGTTATACACCGATAACCATGGTGGACACCCTGTCTCCGCATAGATGCGGGTCTTTTCCCCACATAGCTCCCTCTCTCCGCACCTGACTCAGGATTCAGAAGCGGCTGGTTTGCTCTCTTGCACATGACTTAACTAGCGGGTTCGATAAAGTAGGGAGGGGGAGATGTTAAAGAGAAGCAAGCAATGTAGATTCTATAAAGGCTAACTAACAGGCTCAGTTTAGACTACTCATTACTCTAACTATCCTCAACGATGGTGTCAAAGACCGGACAGCGCTAATTCTCATAGTCAAACATCTCGGCCAGCATGGACTCTATGTACTCCTGTTGCTCGCTGAGCCAAGCTCTGGCACCCTCAACATCAAAGCGCCCCCCCTTGACTTCGACCCTTCTGTATCAGCTCCCGTTGCCGGTCGACACGGGCCTTTAGGTTGCGCATTCTGTACTCGGCGTAATCATGATACAGCGGGTCTTGGCGGCTGATACCACGAACAGTTGTGAGAACAGTATCATCTCTCGCAAATGGTGACTTGGCCGGAAAGGTGTAATAATGGAAATGCGCTCTCCGCCTCCAAACGATTTCAGTGCCATGTGTTCGATATAACGGCCCTGCATGACCACGGCCGTTCCCTAGCATTGTTAGCAAACTCTCTATGAGGGCATCAGGATAGTTGTAACTTACCATCGCGGGCCCGCGCGTTTTCATGGTACGTCCATCACCTGTACGGATAACAGTCTCCCCACCGACCATATCTCTACAGTCAGACAGCATAGTCACGCAAACAAAGGGGAAGCTGTCCCTGTGCCATGAGAAAGCCTCGCTATCTCCGTCTTCACCATCTTCTCAAGCTCGGCTTGTGTGGGTTTTTTCTCGTTGAAAGAGATGTTGCAATGGCCAACCTCGTAATTGAATACAGGAACTAAAATCGATTCCGGCAATAGCTGAGACAGCTTCAAGAAGCTCTGGGCTACGATAGGCCTTGTGGATAAATGGGGCGAATCTGCATATACTGTTAACAAGGTATCGTACCATCAGCCAAGAACCGGCGATGACTTACTTTGCATTATAGCCTCTAACCATGTTTGATGCGAAACTGGAAGAAATCTGGCAATTCTCGAGCATCGCCTCGCTGAACATCTCTGCTCTCATCTGCTTGACAGCATCTTCAGTCCACAAACTGAATGGCTCTGAGACTGCAGTATCAGAGATACCAATACCCTCGAGTCCAATATCTGCCATCGTCAAAATCTTCTTCGGGGGGATGATGTTTAGGTGACGAGCCGGGTCAAATTCCCGTTTCTCAACATTCCGGGCTGATAGGACGAGTAATTCTGGGAGCTTCTTAGTTGCCGGTGTGTACTTTTTGTTGGTCGGACCCACGACTACATGTTTCTTGAGGACTGGCGTGGTAGCCGTGGGGGCGACTGCAACCGCTGAGGGTATTTTGTCTCGTGGGTTTTTGAAAGGTTGTTGTTGAAAGAGATTTGGATACTTGTGAACGAGGAAATTTGCTTGCTCTCTGGGGTCCTCGCTGTGCAGTTCTATCGACAGGTATTTATAACTGGAAACTAGGAGAGGCCCAAAGGTCAGGCAGCGGCAATGTGTACTAACAAACAACAGCACACCCTCGATAGCATCCTGAAATGCCCATGTTCGGCGATCATGACATTTCCTGAACAGCAGTGAAAATTGCTCAAAGCAGTAATTTGCAATCTCTTATGAGGACAATACTTCGCCGTTTCTAACGAGATCAAGTCTTGCCTTGCCCAGCCCAAACTATAAATTGCCTAAATAGGCATTAATGGAGCCAAATGCTCTAGCCCGATGCGGTAACCAGATTACCCAATGAGGAATAACTGTTCCCGATAGGTCCACTGCATACCAAGCAGGAAGTTAAACACATGATACTTCAAACCCATCCTATCCTGCAAGGTACTTGCTCAAGCTATCAGATGATTGCATCAGCCTGAATTACTTGCTATAGTTTCCTATCTAGGTATCATGGACCTCTACCTTTTCTTGCGCTTAGCGTGACATGTATGTCGTATCATCTAACATCTTTCTACAAGTTATGATTGGTATAGTCACAATTGCAATGATCCTAATTACGTTTAGATATCGCTGTACAGATTTTACTATGTTGATTTATTTCGCTTTCAATACCACATTAGCATAGACACTGCCACCTTTGTGGACTCCCCCCTGGCGTGGAAGTTCCCAGAACCGAGTTTTGTTTCCTTGGATGGCCCTTACATGTTAGAACCTCGTTGGATGACTGTTTCAACGGTTTCTTATACCCGTTGTGATTGTATGCTCGTGCGGTAGAGCTTACCTTCATCGGAGTACCAAAGATGGGGTTTTATTGTGCAGTCTGATAGTTCGTAAATCAGATATCAATGAGATATCATGGATGTGTGGAACTAGATCCGCAGGAATGAAGGCGTAAGATGTACCATCCTTAAGAAATACTCTCCCTCTTGCTAGATAGCTCTTGTGCGTGTACATGTCAAAAGCAAAAGTATAAGCAGTATCTAAGATGATTAAGAACAATATGAGAGTCTACAGTGAAAACTATTATCGAGAGGCAAAGTAATTCACATTAGACCAGTAAACAACCCAACCAACTGTTGTGTGCAAGTTGTCACCGACAGCAATTATCACAAGGTCTATACTAGCTAACAACACGCAGTTGGCTCTCTAAGCTTCCTCACCTCTGAACTTTCATTGAAGCGTCTTCTTGATATTATATCTTCTTCTTAAATCGCCCAATTACAAAAGATCTCTTCCTGTAAACAGCACCCATTTATCCCTCTAAGCTTTCTTACTTCTTACACATCATTGCGATATCTCCTAGGACTTTATCTTCACCCTACTACATCACATCTTCTTCTCATCCACCCGCTCATCAAAGCATTCGCTGAGATGCCTCCACGAGTTCGTCCCCTTATTGACGGTAGCGTCAAGCCATTCTTTCTTTGGTGCATGCATTGCCAAAGACGCTGCGCCGGAAAGTACACGCAGACCACTGATCGTCCATTCGAAATTGACTGTCACTTCAGCGGCAAAGGGGGTATTCTTTGTCACCGGTGTTCGGGCGATAGCACGGCATGCGAATCAGTATGTTGTTTTCGTAATATCGTTATCTAATTCTGCCTGCCATATTGACTTAAGCAGGTAGCACCAGGTATGTTAGGAAATGGATGGGATTATTCTCACATTCTTCGATGGGCTGCTGGCTTTTGGGACATGTGTGAGGACGATGAGGATGAAAACGAGTGGCCAGAGAAAGTTCGTATAAGCGTCGCCAGTGCTCTGAAGAATTTAAACAGCGCGTTCAACACCACGGAAAGGCTTCATCGGCGTGCACATGCACTGATATCCGACGATCATGTACGTTTGGGTTACGCGTTACTTTCACGTTTACTCTAACCCTTCGCCAGGAGGTTATGGCGACTTACCGTGCTTTCGTCGAGCAACGCCGCCGACTACTCGACCAGCTGTCTGTTCCCGACGAATATGAAGATGAGAAAGAGTGGGACAGTTATGAGTCGTCGAGGCTCCTGCGTCTCTTGCCTGGGGACCCTGGGTATATTTTATGGATGGTGGCACTTCGGGTATTTAGGCGGGCAATCGAAGATGCTATCAACAATCATGTTGTCCTTCTTGGTTTAGACGAGGCTAAGATATGCGAAATGGGGGACAGAATCCTGGGGTTGTTCCCGGTTGAGTGCGAGGAAGTTTAAGGACAGCGTCGCTATTCATTAGGAGTCGGCCAGACACACATACATACCATTAGGTCGCTCATTGATTGTACTATTTAGTGATTCCAAAGAGAATCTCTACATCATTGGAGAATGACTTTTATCCCTGCATGTTCTAAGGCGGCAGCTTCAGTAGGGAAATAATCATCAGAATTTGAAATCAATGACAAACCCGTAATCTCCAAGGCCTCTGCGTTTATGTATATCTAAGACACTCTTTAATGGAAAAGGTTATGTGTACAACATCCAGGAGATCTTGCATGAGATATGGTTGTCATTAAGATCCTCTATTTACTTTCCGTCTTTAGAGACACGGGATGGTATGGTTTATAGTACAATGTTGTATAATACATATATGGACCGAATCATATAACTCCAAGCTGCCTGAAATGCGTTGCGACAACGCATTCCCCCGATTTTACAGACCTCACCGCCATTCCCCTACTCGTTCAAATTTCTTGACCACGCGTGTAGCTTCCATAATAACAAGCATGCGGGATAGGTCGACGGACGTAATCTTAGCCTCCACAACGCTCAGAATATCCACATTAGATATTTCAGGAGGAGTAACAATTTGACACCGTACTCCTAGGGATGTTATGACACCTGAATACCCTTGTGCGAATTGTGATCCGACCAGGGCAGTAGCGTTATACGGTTTGTGAACCAGGCAGCTGAAGGTCTCGGGTAGGCGGCATTCGCCGAAATAGAACGCCCGGAAGAGGAGCATACATGCCCAAAATTGTTTCGATGCCGAGTCGATATCCCTTATACGACTACGCTTCCAACGAGATTGCGAGATGAAGTTGTCCACGGCCATGTGAGAGAAAGGGAGGACGGACTCATCGGCGGTAGCGTCAAAGCGGCGACCGTGCTCATGCTCGAAGCGTAGTGCAGCCTCGATCTGATAATGGGCCATGAGATCGGTGTATCGTCGCAGAGGACTCGTGGACTTCACATAGGTATCAAGTCCCAGGGGCACGTGGTGAACGGGGCTGGATGAAGAAATGCCTTTTGGGGCCGCCAACTGCAGCCATGTCTGCCCCCCGTAGTCGGACATGTTGCTGTTGGTCAGTTTCGGGTATTCAGGATGGTAGAATGTTCCATCGAACACAGCGGGGATGTTACGTTCAGCCAGCCACTTGCCGGAAACATAACATGCTAAATTCATCAGGGTTGAAATAAGATTGCGTTTCGTTAGATCCGGCACTTCGTGCGGATCAACGTTTCGTGGGCGAAGTTGGATAATAGGATCCCCTAGTATATACCGTCCTTCCGTCAATTGCATATTGTATGGTTTGAACGGTGCGTTGCCAACAGTGACTGAGACAGGAGTATCCAGCGACGACGGCCACTCCATTGCGCCGTTCCTTCGTCGGTGTTCCCGAAACGCGAGCATCAACTTTCTCAATGTGTGAAAGGTCCCTTCATCCTCTGAAGATAATTCTTCCTGTATATTATTGCGAGTGTGCTCACTGGAGTACTCCCCTCCTACCGTCAACGGTTCCAGGACCCCCTGTGATTCGGGCTCAAATAAGCTGCGTAATTTATCATGCGTGATGTAGATAACGTTTCTGGCTATGCCATTGACAATGTTGGTGTCCAATATCTCGCCCTGCAGATTCATCTTGGCACTGAATGTCAATGTCGGACGGCCAGACGCGAGACTGAAATGCTCCTGCGTTAAAGTGTTTGGAAGCATGGGGTATGTACGCTCTGGAGCATAAACGGTCTGGACACGAGAGGCCGCATATTCCATGATCGTAGCATCAGGGTTAACAAATGCAGATGGATTAGCGACATGGACACGGATCCAGAAAGTGTCCTCTGACCCCGGTATGCGCTCCAGAGAGACACCATCATCAATCTCCTGTGCACCAGGGTCATCGACACAGTAAATGGGAAGGTCACCGAAGTCCGTCCGCATACTCTCCATTTTGTCTATGGTCTCTTCTGAGTTGAACTCTTCACAGGCCCGTTGTACATCCTCCCACATTCTGTCTGACTGGAGGGATATACCATGTCCTGGAAGTGCCAAATTTTGATCCAGTAATCGTAAATTCTCCCATGGGGCCACAACTCCCAATTCTTGCAAGAAAAGAGCAGCCGTGCCTGCATTTGTGTCCAGAGCACTATACATTCCTGTGGCGCGCATGATGTGCGACCCAGCCGAGCGAAGAATTCCAGATGTCATTCGTCGGGGAGGAATACACCAAAGCTGAAGAAATTCGATGATCATACGATCAGTGTAACTAAATTTCTCCGTCAAGACCTCACGGTAAACCAAAGGCTTTCCATCTTGGCCAGGCTGATATCGCTGGGCTGTTGGACCGACACAAGCCAATATTGTTGGCGACCGAACTTTTCGACTGAGCCTTATAAGACGCTGGGCTTTCTGGATGAATTGCTGGATAGGATGGTCTTTCGGACTAGGCACCTCATTTCCTGTAACCGCACGAATGAGATACTCTTGGTGTTCATGCACCCATGTAACAACTGTGTCAAGTATATTGGCGACTCGCCTCGGTTGAATGAAGTAGTGGTCGGTGAAGATGGAGCTCCGATCATTCTCGATGAGAAAGGAATTTCGACGAATGGCCCGATGTATGGCAAACAAGATCTTATCATCGACATGGTCGCTTGTAATATCGAGCGCTTTGCAAGCCAGCTCCTCGAGTGTCAACTCAAGTTTCTCTTCCTCGTCCGCCACTATTTCATGTATGTTGTCCAACCGGTAGGCATTCGCTTGGTAGAACTGATGGACCTGTTCGTTAAAATCATTGATCATCCGCAAAACAGGGGCACCTGTGGGCCTCGGCACCCCTCCTTCTATAGCTGATTGCATCTCCAAGCTGAGCTGTGCAAGGGCGTCTGGGAAATGGGGTAGCAAGGGGGCAACCAGTTCTCGCGGGACGAACCCCTTTATGACGAAATCGAGATCCTTTGCGAAAGCAATGCGCCATTTTCCTCGATCAGTGTAGAATTGCTGTTGCTTACAGACAGACCGAACGTAAACAGCAAGATTCAGAATACCTTCGGCACTTTCAGGAACCAGTCAGTACGTTTAAAACAGCAGCGGGCAATGAGGGCATACGAGGACAGCGCCACTAAATCTCCCGGCTCCAGAAAGTCATGCATCCCTTCCCCTTCTTCGGCAATATTTTGAAAGTCCGAAACATCTTCGTCTGTCTCTCGCAGGGCATCGCTACCTGCATCATGCGCTTCCCGGTAGTCGTTTAGCATGTTTCCAACCCAAGGCGCCGAAGCATCCAATGTATTCGACGTCCCAGGCCCCCGGACAGGGTCCAGAGGGTTCGGATGGCTCTCCTGCCATTTTCTTAGATATTCCCGGATATCTTTATTCTCCTCGAACTCGGATTTAAGGCGGATGTCTTCAATAGAAGTGGAAGATCTCAGGAGGTCTTGCGGGGGGCTCTAAAGCTGGTTAGAGATGCCACGACTACATAGAAATTGAGTATACCACACCTTTACTTCACTAAAGCATCTGCTTGACCCATCACAGCGGCGTAATGGGAATCGATTGCGTGGAGGGAGCGAACGAAAGTGAGAAACAACTCCGGAGATCGAAGTCGCCGAATGGTTCCGGTTGATTATATTCACGTCAGCCACACTCTGCGACACTCGACTCCTCAGTAGAGTTAGAGACATCATGGAGCATTATAATGCCCAAGTCTGAAGTAGAACCTCTCAATCAAGGCCGAAGAGACGTGGCGAACAACATTGTCATAGCAATTCCAGCGCCGCAAAGCCTGCTGGATAATCCTGGCAGAATAGCTTTCACCGCTCAGGCGGTGAGTTCATGAATATTTCCGCGGTCAATTCCTAGTTCGGTTTAGCGTCCAGAACTCATATGATTAGCCTGTTTACTCCTCTTACTCTCTTGCTCCCTCTATCATTTTCCACTACTGCCGTCTAGTCTTCTACTTTCTTGAGTTACGTGGCTGGCTAGCGCTTTTATCTCGGTATATTTATGTGAAGGTGGGAAATTGCGAGATACCAAGCAATCAATCACTTATGTTTGATGAAAGTCTCGACCAGCAAACGGACTGTTCTAAATCAGTCCCAGTTGCGGGACATGATTTGTCGGCAATTTTATCCACTACCCTTGTCGATAGAGCTTTAAGCAGCTTGGCTTTACTCCGTACAGGGGAAGGAATCAACGGATGCCTGGGATTTTGGACCCAATCTATTTCTGGCAATTCATCTGCTGACGGAGATTTCTTTTCCGAATCCGCTGCGGTATAGCCGTGACGGCATAATCCAACCGCACTACCGTAACCCAGAGCCACGAATTGCTGACAATTTCTTCTCTTCGCCTTGTTTACTGCTTTGGGAAGATAAGCATGGTTCGAGTTCACTGCGGTTTTGCCACACTCAAACTATGGATACTTGCTTGGCATTCTACCGGCTCCTCGGCCCCTGGATAGACCCTAAACTCGTTTCTCCGCTGTCTCCACGTCTACACACAAAATTATACGGTTACAATGCAAACCCTCGGCTATCTTGCGATTGTAGAAGACCGTGTCTATCATTTTTGCATGTGAAATGTGATAGTCGAGTTGTTCATCGTTTGGATCCCATTCGGCGACTGCCAAGCATTCAACTCTCCTCACGGAGTGTCGATCAGGCGAAACCTTGCAATATATCCATGAATTAAGTCCGCTAAATCGAACTAACCTTATAATCTAGTTTAAGTCTCCTAGGGCCTGTTCATCATTTCCTGAATTGTACAGCCGAGTCCTCCCAAAGCCTCATCTGTCAATGTCCCAATGATCGCTCTGACACCAGTCATGCAATGGCTTATTTCCCCGCATGATGTTCAAAGAATGACCTCGCAAGTGCCGTTGCTATTCAGACTCGCTTAAGCGGTCAAAGTTGTGCTATGCATTTAGCGTGATGATTTTCCTAAAAACATTCCTCGAACGTGTCCATGCTTGCGGAGATTGATGCGCACTGATGATGGAAATACCTGGTGCCCCTGGTCCATACGATGTTTGCTACTGCCAATGTCAGCATTTATGCCTCGGATATTAGGCACTCCTTTCCCCTGGCGAAGTCCCTTAGTATCGGGATGTTATTAACAAGCAATCCCTCCCTTTTTCATCAAACTCCTGAAACACAACGAATAACCTGTCCTGAGGCAACCCGGTGTGGATATGTGGATTTGCGGATGACTACCAAGTTATTAGAAATTCCTTTCTAAGGGCTTTTCCATTAGCAATTGCAGCACCAGTTCCGGGCTGTTTACTAGTAAACTATACGTTGATCTCCGTTACGATCGGAGGTCCACTTCGCTACCATGGAACCTATACTAACTTGGCACGGACAGCCATCGAGGATTATATTCCGGTTAGGCACCGCATAGCCCCTCTTCTTCAGGCTACAAGTCTACTAATACGCTAGGTATTAGCAACTCAGACGCCTATAGCCGAGATATTTCTCGGATTTTGAGTACATGCCATAGGCCGCACGGGGATCAGCAGAGAGAGACCTGGTCTCGGGGCAATGGAGCCGTTCTCCAAAAGCCAGGTCTTCCTTTACCTAAGTCACAGCACCAGTTTTCGGTATGACTCCACTGCCGCCGGTAGTGTGATTGTGATAGTGGAGCCATTGAACCCTGAAGAAAGCTATCAATGACTGGCGATACTACTCGTCTGGTAGTTCGAAGACCCCTTTTCGGCCCCTGCCCAACTGCCATGGCAAATACATATATAGCGCTTTCCCGTACACATTTTAGTGACTATAATATCATAAATCAAACCCAACATTTGCATAATCCACTTATGCCATATTCCGTGCTCCATTAACATCTATACTGACCACCATGAAACCCGACCAAGCATGGCGAACAGCCATAGTGACTTCCCTGGCTGCCTTCAGTTCGTTGGCGACAGCAGCAGACATATGCTCCAAGCTCAACCAGCAAGGAGTAGCGATCGAGAATCGTCTGACTATTCCGTTCCTTAATGTTCTGAAAGACTACTGGTCCACCGCGTGCGGCGATCTCCGCCCAACATGTATCGCCTCTCCCAAGAGCGCTCTTGAGATGTCTCAGATCGTCAAAGAGCTCCATGATGTTAATACCTTGTTTGCGGTCAAGTCCGGTGGACACATGCCCAACAATGGCTTCGCCAGCATTCAGGACGGGCTCCTAATCAGCACCCAGAACCTTGACAATGTCATCTATAATGCGAAGGATCAGACCGCCATTATCGGGCCGGGCCTTTCTTGGGAAGATGCACAGAAGGGCCTGGATGGAACAGGCAGGACCCTTGTTGGTGGTCGTCTTGGGGGTGTGGGTGTGGGTGGATATATGCTTGGAGGTACAGTGCTTTCCCCTTCCGCTCAAACAATTTGAACCGTTCACTAACTTATTCTGCACTCAAGGTGGGCTAAGCTTCTTGAGCTCTCAGTATGGCTGGGCAGCGAACAACGTCATCAACTTCGAGGTCGTCCTTGCCAATGGCACCATTGTGAACGCAAACGAGAAGGAGAACACCGGTAGGCGAAGGTCTATAGCGAATTAGGATCCGAGGCAGAGGGTGACAATGGAACGATAGATCTCTTCGCAGCCCTCAAAGGAGGTGGAAACAACTTCGGCATTGTCACGGCTTATACCCTTCAGACACATCCCATGGATCATAAGGTTTGTCACCACTCTATCAAAGGGCCTTTTGTATGTGTCTAACCAAGACAGGTCTGGGGAGGAAACTACGTCTTCAATGCGGACAAGACGCCTCAAGTTCTCGAAGCCATCCGTGATTTCACCGAAAACTACCCCGATGACAAGGCCGCCATTATCGTGACGGCCGAACATGCCGCGCTCATCAACACTTGGATCATGTTCCTCTTCTACGACGGACCGGAGCCTCCGCAGGGCGTCTTCGATCAATTCAAAGCCCTTGGGCCATTGGACACGACAAAGACGTGGGACAGCTACTACGATTTGGTCCGTAATCTACGTCTAACCAGACTGCCTATTGGGCTAACATATGGTCGCAGCTCAAACACAACGATTTCTTCATCTTAAAGTAAGGCAGCCTATCAACATATATCGGTTAGAGGAGTGTGCTAAATAAAGCAGGGGCCAGCGGTACACCATCGCAACGGAAACAACACCTGTTCCCAACAAAACGGTCGGCGCAGAGGTTATGCAAACGTACTACGACCATTGGTTTAACATCACGAATACAGTCCTGGGCGTTCCGAATATGATTGGCTCTATCGCATTCCAGCCGATGCCCAGAACGATCGCGCAGAAAGCTCAGGCCCGTGGCGGAGTAAGACCTGTAACTTCCTAGACCCTAGCCACAGCGGCTAATCACACATATCATGACATTAGGACCTTATCAACTTTCCCACTGATCAGGATTATCTCATTATCGAGCTGGACTTCTCTTATGCTTTATCGGCAAGTGACGAGAAAATCGACGCCGCAAACAAGAACCTGTTCAATGGGTTCGACAGGATCATTTCGAATTACATCGAAGAAGGCGTGCTACCAGATGTTTACAGGCCGTTGTTCATGAACGACGCAAACTACGCGCAAGACTACTGGAGCCGTCTGGGTTCGACTGAACAAGCGCGCGAGACGAGAAAGAAGTATGACCCTGAGTTATTTTTCCAAAAACGGACGAGTGGAGGGTTCAGACTTGGATGAGTATGACACGATGCTGCAGTACTCTATATTTTTCAAACTGTCTATATACACGCTATGCTTAAACTACTCCTATGGATACTACCATCAATAACATTCTCAATAATTCCAATATCCTCAGTTTACATCTAAACCAACCACCAACCACCAACCGAAACCCCCAGTCAAACCTCAACCCCAAAATAACACCCACCAATCCCCAAATCCACAATAAACCAAATAAAAACAGCCCAATAAAACCCTTCCAAACCAAACCCACCTCCAAAATCCTCCCGTCTCAAGTTCAAATAAGCTCACGCCACCAATTGGCCCAGCGCTCCCCCCAGAAAGCCACCCTAAGCGCCGACGCGGATCCCACGCCCCCAAGCACGCACGACATCCAATTATGCGTCCCATTTCTATTTCCAGTCCCGTCCTGCCGATATGAATCTACGCGCTGGCGTCGAGGCTCAACTTCCTTCCCTGTTTGAGCTTGCATATGGAGCTTGGACGGGGGTCTAGATCCCTTTCCTGGGATTTTGCGGATACCGGATTTGATTTGTCGGTAGGTGCTGGGGATCGGCGGTTGGCGGGTGAGCTTTGATCGTGTACTTTGGGTCTAGATCTTGGGGTTTTGAGTATGTGTGCTATATTTGTTTTCTTGATCTGGAGTTTAGGGACTGGGGGTGTGGTATATAAGGGTGTGTTTTGGTCTTGTGAAATGGAAGATGGTCAAGATCAGATCATCGCATCGCATTCATTACTTTAATAATACTAAGTCGGACGTTCCTTTCAGATTTATTCATTGGGTCTTTGATTTGAAGAAACACGTTCTTTGTACCGGAATATACATAATTGCGCTCCTTCTATCGTTTCCATTCTTGTTCTGCTGTGAAAAAATCCCGAAATACAGTCATTACATCCTCTCTTGATTTGCGAATATAATTAAATCAACCTTCCAACATGCCTAAATACGGAGCCCTCGGCGCAACTTTCATGATTGCCCGGATCATCCAGGCCTGCTGTCTTATTGCTATCATCGGATTGACGGCCAACTTCATCGCAGAGATTGTAAACAGTGATCTCACTCCTCCTGGCATCTTTATCGGGACAATTACAGTGGTATGCCGCCAGCCCTAATCGCGATCATTAACCCCGTTCGAAACAGAATTACCAACTAACTGGGCTTGATTCAAAATAGACCTGCATCGCTGTAATCTACTGCATAATCACCGCGATTCTTTTCTTCGATAATATCCTCCCCTTCCTAGCTTCCGCCATCGCTGACTTCCTCCTCCTCATCGCCGTCATTGTTGTGGCTGTCATCATCGGGAAACCACTGTCATATCTGCAATGTGATAAGATTGCCGAGGTCACCGACAAGATTTCCAGCGCGTATGCCTTCGCCACGAAACTGAGCAGCTATCTATCCCATCTGAACGGAACGTTGCAGTACGGGACTTTGATTGGCGCCAGTAAGGGGGTTTGTTTGGAGGCGAAGAGTATTTGGGGGTTGAGTATTGCTTTGTGGTGAGTTCTTCTTTTTCTCTCTTGTTTCCTTCAATGTCGTGTTGTTGGCGACCCCTGTGGATTGAGTCTGGTGCTAACTGCAGGCTAGTATCATGTTCCTTTTCTCGACGATCTGCTGCATCTGTCTCTGGAAACAGAAGAAGGCGAGTGGGACGGAGAAGTTGGATGGCTAAGCCGTTCCGAAATGAGTAATGTGTATCAGTTATGGGAAGGTTGATGTTAATGTGGTCGGCGGGTATTGTCGAAGCGTCGCAATATGAAGTAATATTTTTTTTTCCTTTGTGATTTCTGCTTTGTCTTCTGTATATTGGTACTGTTTGCCCTAATACTCTCCATTCCCTGAGGTTTGCAAGCTTTTTCTGTCTATCTGTCTGTTGTTTTTTTCTTTTTTCGTATATTCTGCTCCCTAAATTTCGTTCGTCCCATTGTACGTAGTATCTAAATAATCCAGTCAGCCAAATCCACCCCCAAATCCAAATATCAACAACTCACCACCCTAAACTCATATACAACCTCCACACCAACTCACCTTTCCTCCCCTCTTCCTCCATGAACAAACCAAGAAAGATGGAGTCAGTCACCCCGAACTAACAGGCGGGATAACAGCAACTTCATTCCCCGCCTCAATTACTACCCCTTCACAATCATTGACATCCACATACTCCTCTCCCAGACTCACTCCACAGCTACTCAGTACCTTCTCTTGTATGCCCGGGTACTTGGACTCCAAGATATCAAAGAGCTGGTTGAGGGGTAGTGGGGCGGGGAGGGATTCGGTCTGTTTGCCGGTGTAGGTGGTTGCGGATGAGAAGTAGTGGATTTGGAAGGTTGGAGTTGTCATCTTTTTTTCTTTCTTTTTGTTATCTTTCTTCCTTTTTGATTGTGGGGATGTGTCGAATGTGTTTTGGAGGTGATGAAGTCGGAGTAGGAATGAGTTGGAGAAAGAAATTCGCGAGAGGGGCGGAGAACTAGACCCAATTCATCGAGAAGATATATATAAATGCGGGGTTGATGTTGATATCATCGCTTATCAGCTACTATTTGATTACCTCCGGTACACGATGTATCGCGGAAAATTAATCAAAAAGGAATCAGATGTGTCGATCTGATCATTTCCATTAACGTATCCAATCATATGTCCATACCATGTCGTAAATGTCATCCTACTGACTCAAAGCCCGGAATGCGCCTACCAAATCCCTCCGCAAGTCTTCCCAATTCTCTAATCCTACACTGATCCGCAACAATCGGCGATCCACCGTCGCATCACTCATTGTCCGCCACTCAATTAGGGTCTCCACGCCTCCGAGACTGGTGGCATGCTGGAAGAAGGCGAGTTTACTGGGCAGCTTACGCGCATAGTCCTCGGTTTTCATGCTGATCGAAAACACCGGTCCGAACCCGTTCGGCATCTGCTTGAGCAACCATGATTCGTCCTCTTTCTGCAAACTAGCATGAAACACCTGTTGCAGAGCAGCCTGAGTCGCAGCCTCGTCGCTGTCAGGGGCTGGGTTTTGCGCCTGCAGTGCGTTGTGCAACCATGTGACCAGGTTCGTGGCATTCTGGCTCTGCCGCTGCACGCGAACCTCCAGGGTCCGTAAACTGCGTGTGCCTAGCCAGCTCTCCATATTGCCCATTACACTACCCAGGAAAACCCGATCCTCAAACAGCCGCCGGGCCCAATCACTCCGCTGTGTAGCTAGAACACCACAAAGGAGGTCGCTGTGTCCACCGAAGTATTTGGTACCGGAATGCATGACCAAGTCTGCGCCCCATTGGAACGGGTCCTGAAGGCCCGGCGGAGCAAAAGTGCTATCTACAATAAGATATGCTCCGCGCGAGTGCGCTTTCTTGGCGTACTCTTCGATGTTGAAAGCAGTGCCTTCAGGGTTGACCGGAGTCTCCAGAAGGATCGCATCTCCCGACTCCAATTGTTCAGCCGGGCAGTCGAGATCCAGCTTTTGAAGACCGGTGAGACGGCCGAAGAGCTTAATAACGCCGTGACATCCATGGTATCCGTTTCCAACCGCAATTCGGCGGGGATTCAGTAGGACGAGTGCTGCATGCAAGGCCGAAAGACCGGACGAGTAACTGATCACCTCGCCATGGAGAAGTGAAGAAAGGAGGGCTTCAAATCGGTTCAAATTAGGCGACGTCAGACGAGAGTAGATATGCTTGGTCTTGTCCTGATCATACTAAAGTGAAACTATCAGACCGGCTCAACGGATTGCATAGAATGGCCGAGGATCAAAGGAACGTACACCACTGAGATCTGCTGCCGGCACAAGTTCCTCGGGATCATCAGGGTACCGGAAGGTGGTGGAAAGGTGCAGCGGAGGGGCTACATCGGTGACCACGTTCAGCGCCTCATCTGCATGCAAGGCATGCGTAGCAGCGGCAATGTTGTCGTTGGCTGGAGCCATTGTACAGTACGGGGCCTGAGAATGGCTAGGAGAGAAGGGAGAAAGAGGGTCACCGGCCGAAACTGGGGGATTCGACGCCGGCCTCTTGAAAGAAGTGGGGGAATGACCGGGAGAGAGGGGGGTGGCACGTGACACGTGGGTCCGCCGTTCAACTGCGTGATATTCATTTCATATATACAAGTCATCAATGGTGGCCACATAGATACAGTGTTATTTGCTAAACGCGGGTTTACCGCCGAAGGGAACTCATCCGAGATGGTTCCCGAGACGATCCTGGAAGGGCAGCTTGCAAATTGGCTCGGTCTAGATCGGAAATTGTTAGCGCAGCCTACTACTCCATCGGGCGGAACAAACATACCAGCTTCAGAATCGAAACCAATCGAAATATCATCATTCTCGCTGGGGAAGTCGGGCATATCCAAGCAGATGAAACTAGATGTGGGATCATCGCCGGTTTTTGGTAGCGCAAACTTGGCATCACACAGCTTAATGCAAAACTTGCCCGAGCGAGTGAAGTTTTCGTATACATCGGTGCCTTTGAGTACAAAGTTCATGCACTTTCCATGGTGGAAGTCATTCAAGAATGCTATCAGTTGTATCACCTTATCATGTTGAACCACTTGAATGCGGGCTCTAGTCGATTCCCACTTCTTCGTAATTGGGACCACCATGCGACGTCGTGATATCGTGAAGGAAGTAGCAATACTGTTTCCGTTAGTCTGGCGAGACCTGGGCAACAAAGAAGATCTATCATACCCATCATATAGCACGTTGAAGCCCGTGACAGCGGCCTCAAACTTGTGAAGGTCTGCGAAAGTCAGTAACTGGGTCGGACAAGCGCTACTTAGCAAGAAGGAATACCTTTGACAGTCGCAAAGTCAAACCGGCGGACCATTGGCTTGACCATCGCGATCTGCATGAAATCCGCCAAGCGGTCCGGCATCTCAGGAGTGGTGAGATTCTCAGCGATGGAGACGGTCAGATCATGTTGTCCAGGCCGGTACAGACTAAGGCCCGTACGGTTGTTGATGTCCAAACCCAGCTTCAACTCGCCAGGACCTAACGTAATATTAGCAGTAGCTCGGCGGCACCTGAATATGCAACATACCAAGGTTGATACGGTCCGTGACAGATCCCCATTCTGTCGCCACGAAAGCCCGTAAATGCTCTGAGAGAATAGTTGGGCCATATTGATGGTCAACAAAGGCGTGCTCCTGATCAATAACCGACACACTACCAGCAGGAAATTGCAAGTGGGATGTCTCAGGCTGGCCGTTGAATCGATCAGCTGGCTGTTCGATGGAGTAAGCGCGGATAGGGATATCAGGTGTCTTAATCTCCCCTTCTTTAGTTGTCATTCCAAGCAGTAGAGAATGCAGGGCACTACGCTCCTCGACGTCGTGAAACGTCATTAGCATAGACCGACTCCTGCCATCCTGTTTGACTTTGAGCATGAGAGCCGGCGCCCCATCCTCGCCTCTAAGAAGACCAAACACAATTGGTGCATTATGACCAAGAATGTGGCTTACGCTACTGACCGTCTTGACCTTGGGGCTTGTGAGAACTGCAATCCGATAGCCTTGGTGTACTTCGCGACTACCAGTGCCCTCGGTCACGGTCATGGAGCGCTCAAACAGCCGAACGCGGCAGCGCTCAATAGGTTCCGCAGGGAACGTCTTGCTTTTGCTAGGATCCATATATTGGAAAACCTTCAAAGTTGTTTCATAGATTGTAGACTCGTCGGATTTCGGTTGCAAACTAGCTTCGGTTTGCTGTGTATATTGCACAATGTTCCACAGGTTTTTGAAATCATCCTCTTGGAACATCACGTCCAACTGAAACCCACGGGGAAGTTTTACTTGCATGAAGTTTGATCGCACGCGCCAATGCACATCGTTCCATGTAGGACCCTTTTTCTTATCCGACTGAATCATGACATTGACCAATTCATTTTGACTGGTAATGGAGGCGAATACGTACCAGTCGGCCCGGTCACGGATAATAGATAGTACGCACGGCAGGGGTTCGTCATGGTGCGTACCATCCTCACTGGAGCTCACCATAACCTTCACAAACATGCTTCCATAGCAGAAATATCGACTGGTATCACCTAGTGGCATAATTTGTGCCAGATTCGGCCCTTGCCCAGATTTGTCGACCAACATAGACCTCGTGGCAGTGCCAGAAAGGATGGCTGAGACATCAGGCGCAAAGGCAGGATATTTCAGCCACATCCTGGTGTCGGCCTGGACTCCTGCACCTCCGGTGGCATCGATTGAGGTAATAATATTGTTCCTTTTGATAGACATTGCCAAAGACCGCAAGTGATTTAAGATCGTTTGGTGCAAGCTCAGGAGGTCAGCCAAGCGTTTGTCGCCTGTTGTGCTTGTCACCGCTAGCAAAGCGTCGACGCTCATCGCGCCGTAATGACTCAACTCGTTATGTTTAGGGATAATGTTTTCACATATCCACAATGCTTTACCAAGATCAACTACAGCCTGTTTCGCGGTTTCCGTGGCAGTAGACTGCTGCGGACTGGAACTGGAGCTCGAAGGGCGAGATCGTGCGTACACCTCGAGCGTTTTCTTTCCGCGCATAAACCACCAAACCGCAGCCCTCACCCATTCTGTGAGCGAATATTCCATCAAGGGCTTCTTCCTCTCTGCATCATGTCGAATGAGGCTTTCGTGCTGCGCCACATACGTCTTGAGGTCCGTAAAAGCCGCTTCACCAAACTGGTTGGCAATAGATCGTAAGGACATCTTGGGCACTTGAGGGTTTCGTGGAGCGTCACGGTTGTCTCGACTGCTCGGGCGACCTGGGCTACCCAGGGCAGAATCCCTGGAAGGCGGCAGCGGTTTTGGAGGCGACGCGCTTATCGATACGCTGGCCGGTGAGAGACCAGAAGGTAGCGTGGGCTCAACGGGCGGAGAAACTGGTCCTCGCGATGGTGGGCTGGCAGGGTTTCGGAAAGGGTTGGCTTCTTGTTCGGCCTCGTCTTCTGAGATCGGAGGTGTTTCATATTCGGAGCTTGGACTATCGGGCACCGTTGGGGCTGCTGCGGCCACCGGGATCGGCCCTTGCCCTTCCTTATTGTCATTGACCGGTGACGGAGGATCTTGATAACGATGTTGCAGAGCACGACCTTCCTCAGCTTGCATCCTATCCCGGACTCGCTGTGCAAACGTACTGGATTCGGGCGACGCTCGGAATGACAGGCGAGATCCGGGCTGGCCCACGTTTAGTGTCATGAGAAAATCGGAATCCTGAGAACTCTGTAAAAATAACGGCTTGGCCGCAAGGGGGTTGATTTTGTCTTGCGTGTTCGTACGCTGATGCCGTGACGCAAGCCCGCCTCCCACCGAGGTATCAAGCTGAAGCTGAGGAAGTGTCGGCTGACGAGCATCCAGTATATCTCCCGGTTGACTTGAACCTTGACTATTTTGACGATTGCGATTCTTGGATATCACCACCGTGGGCGTTTCCGATTCGTCACCACCCTCACCGATCACCTCGGGCGCCCTCTCAACGAACTTGACTCGCAGGCCTTTCCGAGCGGGATTCTTCGGGGGAGCCCTCGGAAAGCTCGTAGATGGATAACTATCGGTGGCTGAAGCGGGTTTTGCAATGGGAGAGGCCTCTGAGGCGTCTTGGGATGATGATGATGATTGCCACCGTTGTGAGACATCTAAACGTGGTGTTGGCAGCCCTCGCGAAGCCCCAGCAGTCGAGTGAGCTCCGTGAGATCCATATGATACCGTATTTGAACGAACGGGCGCCAGGAACGACTCGATTTGCTGGTCGGTCGCATCACCACCCCTGCCACCACCATCAAGCTTACTTAGTTTATCCTTCGAAAATAGCTTTTCTCTCCATCGAGGCTTCGTAGTCGGTTTCCGCTGGGGAGTGGCTTTGGTGTCACCCAGGAAAGCGAAAGGGTCATCTGTAGACATGTTCACTATTTTTGTCTCTGATAACAGGTTTGGTTTTCTATAGAAGCATAGCAAGTTCGGTAAGATCAGACGACAAAGGTCTTTAGGCCTTGTCTGTACTTTCCCCCGCCAAATCTGACTTTGTAGTGCTTGTGCGCCGACAGGGGATCGACAGGGGGACTAAAACTAGTCCTAAGTTGCGATCTGGTGTGGTCACGCAAGTGCCTTTAAGATCTAGGGAGACTCGAAGGATTGCGACTCGGGAAACAGCCAAGGATGACAAGGAGCGGCGGGGTACAAGAACGGCTGTGCCCAGGAGAACGTTATCGTGTCCGAGAAAAGTGTTGTTTGAGAGTGATCGGGGAATCCAGGTGGAGTGGGGAGACGAGAGGTGATAATAAAACACTCAGGATCGGGCAGCTTCCAACGCAGAAATTCGTCACCAGGCGAATTGGTACTACCGGGGGCTAGGAGACAGGCGTGATTGCCTTCGTTGTTTAGTGGAGTAGGGGACCGGCGATCTGCCAAAACCAATCAATTAGAACGACCATTCACAGGCGGAGTTTGCGACCAAGCGGCCATTGGAGCTGTGCTCAGGGGGGGAGCATGGAAATTAGGCCATGGAGCTAGACAAACCTAAGGTCCAAGAAATTTAGTTAAATCTGCTGAATTCCCGCGCCCCAATTGCGCACGAGGGGGGGCGTATCTGGAGTGGAAGTGGAGGATGTGGGTTATTGAGTAAGTGACAGACGATAGATAAAAGTATCAAGCTGAGCCAGCAGCTCTCTTTGTTCCTCGAACGGTTGCAGAAGTTGAAGAAGGAAAATCCCACTCCTCAGAAAGAATAATACTACTAGTACTAAGTCAGAGAAGACAAAGAAAGAAAGAAAGAAAGAAAGAAAGAAGGCGAGAAGAGAGCCAGAGAGGAAAAGGCCGCGCGAGGGAGTATGAAAGTGGACATGGTACGACCTCCGTGCTATTAAACTGTCGCCGACCGAAAAGCGGGTAAACTTCCTGTAATAATGAATGGAGAAACGGTAAACTTGGCCTTAGGCCGCTTCTCCGCAATACTAAGTCAGGGAACTCCCCAATCTCAAGGCTATCCAGCCATTCACATTCGACCGACTGTTCTACACTAGATTACATTCCGGACCAGATATGGTTTAGCCTTATCATTCTCGACGCACAATGGTTCGTTGCTAGTGCATTATCAGCTTTCATAAAATGAGAATGTCTTACACACCTCCATAGTTTTAATAATATTAATACTACTTAGTACTAGTTGTACCAGTAGTAGTACAAGGAATCGAGTGAAGAAGGGTGATTGTTTGTCAATTGAGAAATAATGATCACGTGCTTCCTATGGAGGAGAAGATACCGTCATTCGATTACATACTAGTACATACATCCAGACATCCATACCATACCGCAAAGCAGCAGTATGTACGGAGTATGTACAAGCAAATAGATTGGACTTACTGTAGGTTCGCAGTAGTACGTACAGGGTACCCTAACCTTAGGTTAGGGTAGGTATCCTTTACTTGCAACCCGATCCCATGATTCGCGTAATCTTAAGCACTCAGGATTCCTGCACCGCCTCTTTCTAAAACTGCCAGCTATTCATGTCTCAAGAAAAGATCCTCCCAACCTCCTCAACCACCTTACCCTTGGGGTAATATGGTCACACCAACTGAAGGTCGTCAGTCAAAACACGAGCGGCAAGTGAAACCCCTACCTATGAAGTCGTACAACTAGATTAAAATGGATCACGGGAACTTGACCTGGTCCCTACACAGGACAAGAATAGTAGTAGTTGACATCCCGTAATAGGACCTTCAGAGCTGGCACCTACTACTAATGGAATCCCTGCCGCTTTATCAAGCGAACGCATTCACCATTTTACCGTCTCTGAACCAATCATGAAACAGTCCCACTCCCCTCCTGGACATTCACAAGCCCTCATCATGAAACAACACTAGTCCTGTCTGGGATGGGCCCCGCATTGCTCTAACCCCCTTTAGGACAGAGTTGCTGATTGTCGAGTGGACCGATGACGACCCCAAAAAGCCGCCCTAACCTTGGACGAAGCGCCCATGCTAGGGGGGAAGAGATGGAAAGGATTCAATACATAACGTATGTCCATACAATACAGATGAAATACTGGGATATAGGAACTCAGATGAATTACCTTAACTCTGAACAGTCCACCCCAGAACGTACAGAAAGACATCTTAACCGTGGATGCCTAGGGCCGAGGAGAAGATCGATTGGGAGGTCTCAGTGGGCACCGCAGACGATGTTGCAATTCAATGACGGTCCCGCCACGTTGATGTTCGCTTATTTTTATTTATTTTATTTTATTTCATTTTATTTTTTCAGATCCTTTCCTTCTTCCTTTCCTTCGATGGGAGGACAATCGTAAATAAACGAAAATTCCCTCCTCAGGTCCACTGATGAGCATTAGGATTGACATGCTATGAGCTGATTTATTCCCGCTGTTGGTACGTGAATGAGCCAAATAGCGGCACATAAATTTTGATGAATTAACGCTGGGCACGTCCCTCTGTTTCCTATCCTCTCTCTGGTCTTAATACTTAATACCCGAGCTATATTACTATAGTGATAATGTCTTACTGTCTGGATATTTCCACAGCGACAGCGCAAGCCACAAAAAAGAAATGACACAAAACAGCTAGAAGCCTCTCCAGCCATGTTCCATACTGCTACATCTGAAACTCCATCCATAGACTACTAATTGGGCATGGAGTGAGAAACGCCAGGCATGTCTTTGATGGATGACAGCAAAAGCTTGGCAGGGACAATATCTATTCACCCATTAGGGAACAGCTAAGAGGAGCACAGTCCTCTCACATTCACAAATCTTGTAAACTAGCTGTATATCATGGGCAATTGGTCTTCTTGGGCACTCTTCTACGTACGGAGCTCTTCGGTCGGGTAAGCCCAATAAATGAAAAAAAAAATTATATAAAATAAGGTAGGAAAAAAGAAAAAGAATCTGAATGCGTAAGTTGTAATCGATCCCTTGCCGACGGCCACATCCTTATGATCACATTAAGAAGACCCGCCGACGATACGCCCTAAAAGGCATCATGTCCAGTGCCTAATTTCCAAAGGAGCCGAATATCAAATGAGCCAAGATCGGTCGGTGCCTGTTCGTAACCTCGGCTTTCCTCTTCCATCCTTCCCGGCGCATTCTGCGGGCTATAGCCACATAACTTTGATTGATAGAACCACAAATCCGCTGTCATGTCATGGCATATTTTGACCTCTTCAGGTGGCGAAGTCGGGTTAGAGTTCATCCTTAATGGTGAGGACTGGTTTCGTGAAGGTTTAGTGTCCTCTAGACAGTTGTCATCTTGGCTTTGATCGTATCGAACTTTTGACAGTTAATGTTGACCCTTTAGAGCAATTTTATTACATATAGTACATAAGCTTTGGATTGAGGAAAGAGTATTTGACTATGTATACCTTCTTCTCCTTCTTCTTATTTAATTTTAATTTTTGTTATTATTTTTTATTTTATTTAATTTTTATTTTTTTTGTGTTATATGTACTAAATATATATAGTAATTCGCTCTAGACGCTACGTGAAGAAAAGAAGGAATACGAGTTGTCTGGTTCAATTCCTTATGCTGGGAAGTATACATACATACGTACATACTCACCTGAGTTTTTAAAAGAGCCAGCACATACGCCGTATCATGATTGCGTATGAGAAGGTTTGCCCGTCTTGTTGCTTCCCCCGGTGTGGTCCACGGTGGGCGCTAACATGTTGGGAGCGCCAAATACATACGCAGTACTCCGTAGGCAACGACATTTTCACCCCCTTAATTAAGAAGAGGGATAAAAGAAAACCCCCATGCAATGGATATGGGAGCACTTTGGAAAGAGCTTTGACTATAGGGACAGCGTTTGCGGTGGTTAGTGCTCTGTATGCAGCATCGTTCAATTGAAGTTTATATACAATCTGATGCAAGGGGACACTATTTAGTACTGAGCCGATTTGATACCGTTCAACGGTTAGTGTGTTTACACGGCTGATTGTCAATACTCAGATAATTAAACACCAATCAATCACTGAGAAGTAGCAATTATCATGTTGACGACCAGACTCCACTATTTGTTTTCGGTGGTTTTAGTAGGGCTATAGTAGCGACGGTTGAATTTTCTTAGCAACGCACGTTGAATATGGCTCCTAAACTAGCACGTGCAATACGTCGAGAGATTCAGACTACGAGAGATGCAAACGCATTTACAGTACTCAGTGCAAGACATACGGAGTAGAGTCTTGTTGACATGCGGTTCGGGCGCTTAGTGAGCTTCTCGAATGATCTGAGAGTGTACATCCTCTGTCACCTTCGTCATGTCGGGGAAAGCCCGGTATACATGTCCGCACATGGAGAGAAATATATATCTCTAGACTTCAATCTACTCTCCGACATAGTAGCACAGCGATGTTTTTGTTTTTGAAGAATACGATCGCTGGGAAAACTGATCTTATGCACTCTTCAGCTGCTTTCAAGTCTACTCACCTGCATGCGAACTTGTAGATGACCCATCGCAGGAAAAAAAAAAAAAAAAAACACGAGGGGCAACAACCAATAATCAACTGGGTATCCGCTTCATCAGCAAGGAGGATTTGCGGTCGATAAATAATTTTGACGCATGAATTGCTCCGACAGCGACCATAACCTCTCTTCTTGGAATTTCCACCGTGAGCACTAAGTCAACTAGTAAGTGGGTTCCATAAGAGGTATCCATACGAGGGTCCAGAACCAGTTAATTCTGGTTGGTCATCGTAGCCGGTGGGAGTTCGATCCTCTCTATCGACTGATTCTCAGGCGCTGTGAAACCGGAGTTAGAATAGATATCGAACTACTTCACTTCTTCCATTTCATAGGGACAATCGGTTCACGATGGCCATCTACCGTAATGGTCATAATATCAATAGTAATAACAATAGGACCAAGCGAAATCAAAATCCCACGGCGATAGGTAATAATAGTGACATGGCTGAGACACGAGTGGGCTGAAAAGAGGCTTATACGACCGTTGGGTGGTGAGGATGAGTTGTGGTGGTGGTGGTTTGGTAGTGGGTGTGGGCTTTCGTTCAAGCTGGTTTTAGCGTTTCCAAGTTTAGCATCAAAAGCCACACCACCCAATCCATTGATTGGGCTTGAAGCAAAGGGAACAAACATAGCGCTGTCCCCGTCAGCAGGTGGTTTCGGGTCTATTCGACGGAAGCTTTTTGGCCTTCACATTCCAATCAATTTCCATCCTT